>NW_007246438.1:138611-141436 GCF_000164805.1 Carlito syrichta
GGCGGAAGGATCGCCGGGGCCCAGCAGGTCGAGGCTGCGGTGGCCGGGAGCGGCCACTGCACTCCAGTCTGGGCGACAGAGTGAGACTCCAACTCAAAAAAAATCAAAATAAATAAAAATAGTTTGTCTTTTACAGATTGTTAGAGGGACTAGCTTATTTGTGGGGAAGCAGGGACCAGTAAAAAGAAATATCCAGTTGACCGCTGGACAACATGAAGTCTAGAAGCATCAACGACTTCCCAGTCCCCACCACCCCATGCAGTCAAAAACATGCATAACTTTTGACTCCCCAGAAACATAACTACCAAGATGCTCGTATCCATTGGAAGCCCTAGCCATGACAACGTCGATGTATACATATTTTGTATGCTATATGTGTTATATACTCTATTCTGACAATAGCATAAGCTAGAGAAAAGAAAATGTGAAGAAATTCATAAGGAAGTGAAAACAGATGCGCTATTCACCAAGCGGAAACGGATTATCATAAAGGTCTTCATCGTTGTCATTTTCACAAGTAGGAGGAAAGGCTGGCTGCTGTCTCAGGGTGGCAGAAGTCGAAGAGTCAGCGGAGGTGGGAAGGGAGGCATCTGTGTGCTTAAAGCCTTTTTTTTTCTTTTTTACCTTCTCACTTACTGATAATTTGAGACGACAGACATTCAGGTTCGCGTTATTGTTCCCGCAACATTTGAAAGCACATCTCCCTTGTCTTCCGGGCTCCATTTTTGCAGAGAGCATTTAGTTCCATTCTCATTTTGAACCCTTTGTATGAAATTGCTTTTGCTAAGCTATTGTTATATTTTTAATTTTTTTAAATCACTTGAAAATTTTAGGATCTTAGCCTAGTCCCCTGTGGGGGGACAGCCCCTGCAAGTTTTGGGGAGTCCCTTGGAAGATGTGGTGGCGTCGGCGAATCTGTAGGGATAGATATTAAAAGAAAGAAAGATGGAAGGATAGATATAAAGAGGAGAAGAGAAAGAAAGAAAGTGGAGCAACTGTTCAGTGAAATGAGCAGAAGCCGTTTATTGAAAGTTACAGCAGGTATTTATCCCCAAATTTTACACAGGCAGTCTCACAAGTCTTTCACGTGAACACAAAGCCAGGTGCAGGAGGGGCATCCCCCAGCCACCAGATGCTTAGGTGTGAGGAGGAACAAACCCCAAGATTGTCTCATTGTTCCCTTTGCTAGTTAATGTTCTTCAAAAGCAGTGTAACAATCCTTACTAGTCTAATGATGCTCTGATAATCAATAACTTCTAGAGATCACACAAAACCCATGATGACTATCTTAAACTTTATTACTTACACAATGCTATGGACGCTCTTAATTATAGCTTAAGCCAATTTCCTAAAGAATGTGGCCCAGTCCAAAGATCATGTTGGGCTCTATAGGATGTGGCCCAGTCCAAGGTTCATGGTGGGTCACTTTTTGGAACAATAGACTACATCTCTTAACAAAATGACTATTCTAAAGTCCTATATATCTATCCTAATTTCTATGAAAGTTTTCCAATTCTTAATTCTAATATGTAAAACTGATTAGCAGAGCAAAGCTTCTAAAACCTAAATGTAAACTGTAAATGTACTAAGGTCAAAACTTCGATAGTAGAAAGTGGAGACAATGAAATTTCTAAAGTTAACTATATTCTTATTAAACCTAAAAATATTATGATTGATTATGCTTGAACTAACATGATTCCTTGACATAGTATGACCTATTCTACAATACTTTCTATGAATAAAATAAATTCAATTTCTATAATAGGTAGAAAAAAGACCTTACATTAACTGTAGCTAAAGCTGGCCTAAAAGAATGAGGCCCAGTTCAAAGTACACACTGGGCTCCCAGGAATGTGGCCTAGCCCAAACTCTGTGCTGGGCCACTCTTGATAATCATCTATACCATTGAAAAGCTGAAAACAGCTCTCCATAAGTATATACTAATTCTATAAATATTCTTTTAAATCTTATAAAGAAGCTTGTACCGTATAAAAGACTCCCAAATGTGACCTGAGTTTGAATTATGTCTAATACCTAAGCCAAAACCACAGTTTATGGGAAACAGGAACAACGTGTTTCTAGAGTGAGCCATGCCTGTCACAGTCACAGAGCCTTCAGCTTAGGCCAGCAGAGTTCCTTTAGGTTGTTTGTGCCGCATGGCAAAAGGGGGAGGAAGATGGGGTCTACGGCTCCTGAACACGTCCTAGCGGTCTCAGGGTCCACGGCCCTCCCTGATCCCTAATGTTCAGTGGGCCTCCATGGCCGGCTCCCAACAGTTTTCTTATAGTTCAAAAATAAAACCTAAAAAAGAAGCTAATTAATGACCATGGTGAAGAGAAACTATGAATTGGGTCCTAGGGAGAGTTCAAATTCTTCACACTCAGTTAAAAATAAAAAAAGAAAATATTTTAAATCAAGAGGTATAATTTAAAAGATCAATTTGCAATAACCAGTGACTCATCTCACACCCATACAGATGCCTTCTACAAACTAGTACTTTTGAATATGCTTGACTCTATGTAATTATGTTATTTGTAAATTGGCTTAAAATATCACCTGAATTACAAATATAGAGAGAGACTACTCCCCAAAAAACAGAATTATATTTTTGGAGGACAAACTCCTTGTAGTATAGGTTTTCCCCACTAAGTGAATGTTCTAGAAACCCATTAGCGTCAATGTACCAGCTAGTGTTGCTGTGATAATCTGTGTTGGGCTCCAGTGAATTTTTTTTTTTTTTTCATTAATCAGTATTTCATTAATCAGTATTATGGTTTTGTGGGGTACAGTTAAGGGTTAGGTGTACAATGACGTTTCATTCAGGC
>NW_007246438.1:141456-229058 GCF_000164805.1 Carlito syrichta
CATAGTTTCCCCAGTACCATCAGTCATTTTCTCATAGTATTACATTGGATGTTCAAGGTCCATTATATGAGTGAGAACATGTGATATTTGGATTTTTGTTTTTGTGAGAGGTCACTCAGTATTATAGACTCTAGTTCCATCCAGGTTGCAGCGAAATTCATGATTTTGTTCTTTTTTTAATTCTTTAAACACGTTTGTCCATTTCATGATGGGGGGTTTACCAGTGCATCTACCCACACTATGCTGAGCATTCAGTAGTTTTTGACCAAAAATGGTGTGGTCCCCGTAGCCTACACTCTATCCACCTAATCTTGTTCTGAGTGACTTTTTTGTTTGTTTGTTTCCATGGATGAAAAAAGTCCTCAAAGGGAAAGATTTGTCTATGTGGAAAACATGAAACAAAAAAACAGCAAAGCACTAAAAGCCATCAAAATCGATGAGTTCAAAAACTGTTTTGAGTAGTTGAAAAAGTGTATCAGTAGGCATATTCTATCAAATGGAGAATACTTTGAAGATGACTGAAGTTTAAATAAATACACGATTTTTAACAAATAAACTCCAGGGTTTTTGTCCCCCGCATGTGTGTCTGTGCAACATTTTTAAAGTTTAGATAGAAATCAAGACTTTAAACTGAATTGACTTTTTGATGGGAATCCAAAATGGATCCAATATCTTCTAAATATATCAATGTTTTATAGTTTATATTATATAATGCCTATCATTATATGTGTTTATACAGATATATGTATACACATATACCTACACAAAAGTAATGATAGAACATTAGAAATCAATACAGATTTGGCTATATTTGATTACCATAAATTCAGTGTCTGTAGTGTTTAATGCTTAGAAGCATACTTCTTCTATTAAATTGATCAGAAAGATAATCTTGACTTGGCAATTTGCATAATATTCAGCAAGTTACTCAACTTCTTTAACATTCCTTAGAATTAACTGATATTGATAAACTTTTGACATTTTTCTTTGATTTCATTGTTAAATTCTCTGATATATTCACTGCATGTCAAATTTTGCATTATGAAATCTGAGTACTCTACAAATGTAAAAAAGTTATAGCCACTAGTAGATTTAGCAGCAATTCAGATATAAAGCAGAAATCATGACTCTCATTATACTGTGTAAAATTCCTTAATATAAAAATGTAAAATAAGTAATATTTATACCCCAGAATATTATAAGCATTTCTTTTAGAGATCCCATGTTTTTCCATACAGAATTTTCTCTAAATATAATAACAAATGCGAGAAATTCCACTAGCTAGTAAATTTGAAATAATGCATAGTATGGTAGTCACTATAACTCTATATTGAAGGAAGGGAAAATATTTAACGGCCAATTTGAAGCTTTTGTTTGGAATTAGATCTAATATGTTTAACTTTTTATATACAAATGCACTTGCTACTATACCTCCAGGTGTGAATGAAGTGAACATCATCCAGGTGGTCAACGGGGGGAATCTAGGAGGTATCTTTGATTCTTCCCTTTATCTTATTCTTCTCTGTTAATCCATACACAAATCCTGCTCATGCTGTCTCATTACTAACTTCTTCATATGGGCGACCAGGGTCATTAGCTGAACTAGTGAAGCAGTCCTCCTTCAGTCCATCCTATATTTATCAGCAAGATAAATCTGCAAATAAAAATCAGATTATGTCATTTATGTTCTTAAACTCTGCAGTAGCATACCATTGCACTTCAAGTAAAATCTAAATATCATTCTTTGACTTACAAGACCAGGAATAATCTGTACTTCTTAGTTCTTTAATCTTATTTTATGCCTTTAGCCTTGTTTGGCATATTAAATCACAGACACACTGATACTTTTTCAGTTCCTTAAACATGTCAAACTCCAAATGTTTTCTCACTTCATGGTTTCTTTATATATTGTTCCTTCTGCCTGGAATGCCTTTCCCCCTATTCTTTGCAACATTAGTTCATCTCCATTTCAAGTACAATTTCAAACTATGGATTTCTTTAAAGCCTATCTATATATAATGTAGCACACTCTTTTATTTCCTCATTTTTTCTCTCTTTTTGCTGAATTTTATAGCACATTTGCTTGTAATTTTTTTCACTTGCCTTTTATATGTCTACCCCATTAGAAGCTCCATGAAGCATAGCAGATGGTATCTATATTGTCTCTACTTATTATGTTGCCTGACACATGACGAGTTTTTAATAAACATATATTAAATTAATGCATAAATAGCTTTTACATCAATGAAAAATTCTGTTTAAAATAAAAGAGGAAATATTCAGATCCTACAAAACTATATTGCAAGTCCAACAGTTTTACAAACATCCACTTAAACCTCCAAATTACAAAGATTTCATAATTTGTGTTTTATAGAGATTTTTAAAGTTTCTAGAAAAACAGAGTTCAATGATGGAAGAAACTTTCTGTTGAAAGATTACTGTGTTTCCAGCATTTGGTAGGTCATAGATCTCTATCTAAATGTATTTTCACTGTAACCTGGATGCTATTGTCAACCATCTGGGGATAGAGACAGTGAAATTTTGAACAGTTTTTAAAAGTACCCAAAGTCATTCTTTCTCATGAGTGGGACAAGTATGAAATTTTAACATAAGTCTATCTGATATCAAGGTCCATTAATTTTCCTGATAAAAAATATTGCCAACACTCACAAGAATTAGAAAGGGAATAAACAATATTTAGATGAAGCTTTCTAATACTAAACTATGTATTTTTTACTGTATATATCTGCTATTTATGTAGACCAAGTCTGTGTTTTGAATAAGTAACAAGAATGACTAATATACAAACATTTTATACATTTATCTTTTATATTAATTTGAAAATCGATTGCAAAATTTATTATCATTTTAGAAAATATAGTATTCATAAAGGAGTCAATAACTAGGAATGACAAATACAGTAACAATACTAAAAATAATATAAAATAAATGTAAATGTACTACTAAATAGATACTTCATGAATATGGTGGTTCCAACACTATACTACTAGAGATGAAAGAATTGCAGACATGGCCCTGTCCATGATTTATGGAAAAAAATATTGCAGCAAACAAATTAAAACTAAAGGAAAAAAATTAATACACAGTTTAGCAGACACAGGGAAACACTACAACAGGTGTGTCCCAACCCTGACATGGACCTTGCTGGTCCGTGGCCTGTTGGAAACCAGGTCGCACAGCAGGAGGTGAGTAGCTAGCCACTGGAGCTCTCTCTGCTGTCAGATCAGCAGTGGTATTCGATTCTCATAGGAGCCTGAACCCTATTGTGAACTGCACATGCGGGGGATCTAGGTTGAGCACTCCTTATGAGAATCTAATGCCCAGTGATTCACCTGCCTTCCTTCCACTGGTATGGAAAAATTGTCTTTGATGAAACCAATCTCTGATGCCAAAATGGTTGGGGACCACTGCAATACAGAAAGGCTGTGTAGTTTTTATTTTGAAAAATTTAAAAAGCATATATGGAAAAATTTAAAAGCATAGTGGATTTAATCACTAGCATAATTATATTTATCTAATTCTATGATACATCAAGATAAGTAACATTTATAAATCCTAGAGAAAATTTTTTTTCTCTAAATGAAGATGCAACAATAGTCAGTAAAGGAAATACTTAAACTAATTTTAGAATATTAAAATGTCAATACTCATACCATTAAAGAAAATAATTATATATATTTACCAAAAGCACATTAGCAATTGAAAAAAGGCCACATGTCAAAGTAAAGCAACACAAAATATTTGATCGAGGCATTTTTTAAAACTGTAGGATAGTTTTCAGTCTGAGAAATATCAAATTAACTAATCAAATTTTCAAACATTATAATTTTTTAATGACTAAACTTTTGATAAATATAAATTCAGAAAAAGTAATTGTTCATTACAATAAAATAGAAAACATACATGTATAATTTTTTCAATATGTAAGATTTCTACTGTCAAATTTTATCTATTTTAATCAATAAATATCTTAATTTTTCTAAGAAAGTATAAATCTTCAAAGTTTATAGTTTTGATATCTTCTGGAATACAAATTATAAAACTTCTACCCATATGAGTTTTGTTCTCCATGAAATGGTTGCAAACCAACTTTCCTCTCTTTTTGATAGTTTTTGCATTAAAATAACTACATATATGTCAGATTATGAAATTATTTTATTTTAAGCTCTTTAAGGTGGAATAGTACATATATTATGCCCAGAAAAATTATTTACTGAAAGAAATTTTTTAAAATGTAGTGCTTCATTGAAATTATGCATACCTGCTGTTTCTTATACCAGTCTCGGGAATAAAAATTGTCAAAAATAGAAAAGAGTAAAGTTTCCATATACTTTTATTTCCCTTAATGACAGTAGTGAGACAGAAAAGGTCCAATCACTCTTGTGTGACAAAGATATCTCTATTATGATCAGAAAAAAGTATATTAATGGCTAGCTATATTAAAACAGCATCAACAGTAGCAGTGCATCATAAAAATATAACTTGATTGTCAAGTTTTAGAACTTAACAAACAATATTGAATTTGTCACCAACATAAAATCTTTGAATAGAAGTGCCTTACAAACAAGTTCCTTCCTGCATTGCCAAGTAAAATAAATTAATTAACTTGGAAATAACAAAATTTTTGAATATGGTACATTTGTATTGGAGAAAAGTAAGTCATTGAAGCAATGATTATCAATGACATTGTTCAAAGTAGATAACATTTATTTTCATAGTTTGAAGTCGAATTCACAAGGAGCTGCATTTTTAAAAAAATAAGGCTTCTTATAACTATGGCTGGATGTTTTGTTCAAGTCTTCTAAGAAGGGTCATTTTATTTTTTAGAGTCTCTCTAGAGTCACGTGGTCAACTTTGGAGACTATTTTGCATATGAGTGCTGATAATAACTGAAACCGAAGTAGACCTCATTGCATGTCATCCTATGACTGTTATAATGGAAGGAACACCTTGCCTGTAGCACACTGTCACTTCTGGACTGAAAAGCTGGGGAAGAAGCTTAATTTTTATTTTGTGCAAATCAGAAAAACATAAAGCTAGTAGCCCCAGTTTCCTTGTTGACCTCAACTGATGAAGTGAGCAGATAGTGTTAATTCAGATTGAAGAAATGATCTGAATCTTGGTTTGTGTAGATTTACAATCTACATGCAATATTAACTAAATCAGATAGCTTTTACAGGTCCTCGTGTACATAGGCACCCTTCCATCCCCTTCCTTATCCATTAGTAGTTGAACTTTGTAAGCTGGCATTGAAACATTACAACAATGTTTTGTTGCACCAATTTTATAAACTTATACAGTGCAATACATGTTACTTTTCTGAGGCAAACCAAAGGTAAATTTCTCACGGTTTTTGCTGCCTTCTTTAGCAGCATTTGATGGAGGATCTTTTATACATTTGTAATAGATAAAAATAAAATCTTAAACCATGTACCAAGTTTTTGATTCAAATTGTGTAGGGTAAGTTAAACTTAAATTGCATTCTATTAACCAATATGAGTGTATTTCTGTAAGCATAGTTATGTTGAAATAAAGTTTTAAAAAGCCAAAAAAAAAAAAAAAAGAAGCTATAGCTTTGCTTTTAACAAGTGGCTGGGCGCAGTGGCTCAAGCCTATAATCCTAGCACTTTGGGAGGCTGAGGTGAGGGGATTGCCTGAGCCCACTGGTTCGAGAACGGCCTGGAGAACGGCCTGGGTAACTTGGCCAGACCTCATCTCTACAATAAAGGAAAAAAAAAATTAGCTGGGTATAGTAGTGTAAAGCTGTAGTTCTCACTACTTGGAAGGCTGAGGCAAAAGGATCCTCTGAGCCCAGCAGGTCGATGCTGGAATGGCCATGAATGTGCCACTGCACTCCAGCCTGGGCGATGGAGTAAGACTCCAGCTCAAAAAAATAAAATAATCAACTGGATGTAACCATTGACATCTGACATGGCCACCAGATTTGGGCCTGTTATCAATACATTTAATCACATGAAATACAAAATCCTAATTAGTATAAATATTTATGCCAGTGTAAGAAAATATTTCGGAGCCGGGCTCGGTGGCTCAGCCTGTAATCCCGTGCCTTGGGAGGCTGAGGTGAGTGGATTGCCTGAGCCCGCGGGTTCGAGACCCGCCTGGCCAACTTGGCGAGACCTCATCTCTACAATAAAAAAATCAAAAATTAGCTGGGCATGGTAGTGCACGCCTGTAGTTCCAGATACTTGGAAGACTGAGGTGGAAGGATTGCCGGAGCCGAGCAGGTCGAGGCTGCACTCCAGTCTGGGCGACAGAGTGAGACTCCAACTCAAAAAAAAAAAATAAAATAAAAGAAAGAAAGAAAATATCTCAGATTTCAAATACCAAAACTATGTTTTGCCTGCAAAAACTTTCATGGAAAAGTCAATCTTGATATTCCCTGCAAAGCCTGGGCACCTCTACTGCTTGACAAAATGATAATTTTATGGTTTGGATTAGAAAAAATTTTTGCATGTGACTGAATTTCATTGTTTTCTACATAGGTAATCGTTGGTGTCAAAAATTTTTACGGAAATGCTGAAGAAATTATTTTCTGATTTTATTTTAGCCACAACTTTGAACCACACTATTTCAAAAGGTTTTGTTAAGCAATATGAGAAGAGGTAGTCGTTGGTTGTACAGGGTTCTGTTAGGGCTATCTTGATTCAACTTTTGCATAGATGTTGTATCTTTTGAGAATAAAGGAAGCATTCAATACCAAAACATTTTAATGTCAAATAGATCTCTAGTGTTCAAAATTAGCTGGAAGATATTTTGATTTATACAAATGAGGTTTATTTTTGAGTTCAAGACAATTGAATCTCCATTGTGAATGCTGCCCTGCAGGAAAAAAGGTCTGATAGTCTTCAAAAAGTTTTCATTGGTAAGTCAGCTTTTGCTGACTCTATTTTTGAAAGACAGATCCTTGTTCATTTTTCTGCAAGCTGAATTAGCAGACACAAGGAAACACTACAAAGGTGTGTCCCAACCCTGCCATGGACCTTGCTGGTCTGTGGCCTGTTGGAAACCAGGTCGCACAGCAGGAGGTGAGTAGCTAGCCACTGGAGCTCTCTCTGCTGTCAGATCAGCAGTGGTATTCGATTCTCATAGGAGCCTGAACCCTATTGTGAACTGCACTTGTGGGGATCTAGGTTGAGCACTCCTTATGAGAATCTAATGCCAGTGATTCACCTCCCTTCTTTCCACTGGTATGGAAAAATTGTCTTTGATGAAACCAATCCCTGATGCCAAAATCGTTGGGGACCACTGCAATACAAAATGGCTGTGTAGTTTTTATTTTGAAAAATTTAAAAAGCATATATGGTATGTAATTTTTAAAATAAATTGTTGGTCAAGAGACAGAGATATTTATCAAATCTTACCAGAAATAATGTCATTGATTGGGAAAAGAAAATGAATAAAAAAGTTGAGGGCTGTATTTTAGATTATCATATAATCTGTGTATTCCTTGACAAGGGAGCACACTGATCTATCAAAGCAAACTAATGGAATTGTGAAATTTATTTGCGATTGTATGACTTTGTGAGTCTTTTAAAAATAATTACTGAAAAAAATTTAAAAGACATCAATCGGACATCATAAAATGACTTGTGTTTTGCAAGTTAAAAACTACTCCTCAATTCAAACAGCTGTGGTACATTTTGAATGCAAGCTCTTTTGTAGAAAATAATGGATGGATTTTTTAATGTTCCTTTTAATTGTTTTAAAAATAATTTGTTTTACAAGAAAAAGTTATATGATAAAAAAGTATGAATCTGTTTATGAGATTTTTAAAAGTTATCTGTAAAGAAAATTTCAAAGATAACATTATGAAAATGTTGCAAATATTCAGGTATATTTTAGATACATTTTCCCTGTTAAAGAAGATCATGAGTTTTATCCATTTCTAAAGGTATCTTTTACCAAAACTACTGTATGTTGTGTGTATTATATAATAATTTGAATTATTTTATGTGAAAAGGCTAGGTATTTTATAGAAGACTTCTGAGATGCTTTGATTTAGAAATGATATTATATGTAATATTAGAATAGATTTATATGTAAAACAGAACAAAAATATGGTAGAGAATATAGACATTTTAGCAATGGAAAAATTGTACTACACATGATATAGCCATTATGTAATAATATCTACTATTTGCTGATACTTCATGACTTACAAAGAATTCTAAGACATAGCATTATTTATAACTGTAACTATAAATGTTACAATTATAAAAGTTTTGTACTTTTATTAAAACATTTTCTTTAAAGTGTTATTATTTCCAGTTTTTATAATTCCAGACTCGGAAAGTAGACACCAGGATTGTATTGCCTTCCAAAGACTGGTGGCTGCTCATTGAATTTTGTCTTCCCTTTGTCCTTGGGCACACAGTTAGGTCTCATGTCAGAGTATTCATTGTCATCTAACTTTATTGAGTTCTAAGCAGTGAACTATGAGTGGAAATGATGTGAACAAATTTCATAAAACTTCCCATGCTTTCTTCTCTATACTCTTATCTTCATCAGCTGACAGGGATGACAGTTCCCAGTGTGATTGTCTAACCTACATTTTGAAGACAGTAATGTCTCTTTAATTCTTATCTCTGAATTACTGTGGAGCAAAGCCTGTCACTACTGTCTGTACCGTGTACCCAGGTCAGTTAATCTGAGATTGTCTTTGTTTTTTTATTTTTGTTGCTATTGTTATTGTTGTTGTTTTGTGAGCAGAGGATAAACACTTATTTGTATCAAACCATCATTTGATTATTAAAAACAGTTTAGAGCACTCTAATCTACCTTTTATTGCCCTGTGGTGAAGTGATACTCTAACAAAAAGCTAAAATATGTGACATTCAATTAGCAGTTCAGAGGTAGAAATCAAGGGAATCGATAGGGCAGATTGGAAAATGAAGATCTATGTCATGTTGTGGCAAACATTTGATAAACCCTCACCTCTTATAACTTGGAAGACAGATAATGATCCCTCTATTCCTACAGCCCTAGGTTATGAAGTTGGAAAATGTTATGGTATTAATTTTTGTTTATAATTACTTGATGCTTTTAGCAAGTTATTATTGAAAAATTAATGAACTCAGAAAAAAAAGGCTGACATTTTTCATATTGAGGAAACATTTTATTTAATAAACTAATTCTTCTCCTTTTTTATTCTGTGTGGGTTTTTTATTAATTATAAAGATGTGGAATACAATTCAGGATTAAGTATACAAACGTTGATTATGCAGGTACCCTTGTTGGTGAGGTACGTCCCTCCCCTGGCAGTTTCCCTCAACTGCCAATCTCAGCCCCCTCCCCTGACAGTGTCCCACTACTGCCAATCCCTTTCTTTTAGTATTATACTTGTTCAAGGTCCGCATATGAGTGTGAACATTTGATACTCTGTTCTTTGTTTCTGCGATAGATCACTGAGTATGATCAACTCCAAATCCACCCAAATTGCTGCAAGATACATATGTTTATCCTTCTTTATGGCTGCATAATATTCCATTGTGTATATGTACCACATTTTTTAAAATCCAGTCCGACTTTGATGGGCAACATGATTTGTTCCATGCTTTTGCTATTGTGAATAGAGCTGCAACAAACATACGTGTAGGGGTATCTTTTTTGTAGAATGATTTGAATTCCTCCAAGTATATTCCCAACAGGGGAATTGCTGGGTCATATGGAAGGTCAGTTTCTAGTTCTTTCAGAAATTGCCACACCGTCTTCCAGAGAGACTGCACTACTTTGCATTTCCACCAGCAATGTAGAAGCATTCCTTTTTCTCCACATCCTCACCAGCATGTGTTGTTGTTTGTTTTATTAATAATGGCCATTCTTACAGGGGTTAGGTGGTATCTCAATGTGGTTTTGATTTGCGTTTCTCTGATGATGAGTGAGGCTGAGCACTTTTCCATGTGTCTATTAGCTGCCCATATATCTTCTTTTGAGAGGTGTCTATTCATGTCTTTTGCCCACTTTTTAATGGGACTGTTTGTTTTTTCTCTTTCAGCACATTTGAGTTCCGTGTAGATCCTGGATGTTAGGCCTTTATCCGATATACAGTTGGCAATTTTTTTTTCCCATTCTGTGGGCTGTTTCCCTGCTTTCTTGATGGTTTCTTTTGCTTGCAGAACCTTGTTAGTTTGATGCAGTCCCACCTGTCTATCTTATTTCTTAAGGTATTGACCTTTAGGGTTCTGAATAGGAATTGGTTGCCAGTTCCAATTTCCATAAGGGTGTCTCCTATGTTTTCTAAGATGCTTACAGTTTGAGTTTTACATTTAGGTCTTTGATTCATTTAGAGTTAATTTTTGTGTATGGTGATAGGTAGGGGTCCTGTTTCAATTATCTGCATGTGGTCATCCAGTTTTCCCAAACCATTTACTGAATAGGTTCTCCTCTTCCCAGTGGTTGTTGTTGGAGGCTTTGTCAAAGATGAGTTGGTTGAGGAATTGAGGCTTTGCTTCCAGAATCTCTGTCTTGTTCCATTGGTCTATGTGCCTGTTCTTGTACCAATACCAGGCTGCTTTGATTGCTGTAGCCTTATAGTAAAGTTTGAAGTCTGGAAGTGTGATACCTCCTGCTTTGTTTCTTTTGCTAAGTATTGTTTTGGCTATTCATGGTCATTTATGTTTTCATATGAATTTCTGTATTTCATTTCCAGGTCTGAGAAGAATGATGTTGGCAACTTAATGGGTATTGTGTTGAATCTGGATTGCCAAAAAGACTGATTTTTAAGTAGAGATTAAGGGGCTTAAAGTATCCAAGCAGCCAAGAGTTTCTGAATCATAAACAGAAGGAGGCAGGACTACAATGTGCTTTGAAAGACAAAGTTCAAATGTCTCAGTTAAGAGAGACTCATCCTTGTTGCTCAAACCAGATTAGGAGTCTATTGCTTCAGATGACCTCACATAGTCAACATTAAATTGGATAAGTGGGGGAATACAGGAGTCCTGCTCCTGCCAAAGGCGTGACGTTTCATGAAGGAGAGACGAAGAGGTGAAAGATGAAAATAATATACTTGGACACCTGCTTGCTGAACAGATGACATTTAATGTTAGCTAACTGAAAGTTTTTATACCACTCGTAAAGGGGCAAGACAAAGAAAATTTCTTCATGTACATATCCTTTAAAATTTATCACCATCTAGTGGTCTTAGCAACAAATAAGCCAAGAACGCTATAAACATTCAGATGAGTCTTATTCATAAAGCCAAAAATGATAGTTTTAGTCCAAAGTCCCAAATTGCAGTCCTTGAAATGTCTCAAGAAAGTTTCCAAGTACACATTTCTCCACGTAGCAGGAGTTTTTTTCTCTGAGGCTTCTATGACCTTCAAAGCTCCATAATCACCTTTCTTGTCCAGGTGTCTTCTTTACTTTTCTCTTTTCCTGCAGTGTTTACTTCTAAAGAAAACACAAAAGAAGATTTTAGTGATGTTTTCCAGGCTCCCAAGGTTGTGTTCTGTCTTTAGTTAATTTATCATGAAAGTATCTGATTAGTATATTATGAAGTCAGTGAAAACCCACCCTATAAACGTTGACTTAGAATTTTAACTATTGAATTAAGTAAAAACCTTAATGATTAATCTTCATCCTAAATCTGTGAAAATAGTGCTATAAATCACCTACATAACCCCTAGATAAGTGTTAGGACTTATAATGAATTCATAATGAACTTACTATAAACTTGTGCTTCTAAAAAACCTTATGTTTAAACACTAACCTACATAATTCTAAATCAAATAAGGAGTGAATATACTTATATCATTTTTACTCAAGCAATATCTAGTAACTTATAACCAAGTGAAAGAAAGCATTTTTGATGTGCTTCAGAGTTTAACCATTGCATTTGTTAGAAAAGGCCAAGCGGCATAGAAATGGAAAAATGAACCATGATATTCTCAGGTTAGCTGTGAGGACTTTGCATAAACACACCATTTTCTTCTTCCATGACTGCACAGAATTATTCGGCCATACCAAACAGCAAAGGTGGAAGACAGAAGAGCCTCAGCTTCCCGGGCTTGCTTTGCAGTCAGGGGTCCTCAGTGCACCTGGACTTTGTCAATCAGGCGGGCCTCCAAGGCTGGCTCCCAACAGGGGAATTTCTTAGACCATTTGGGATTCTGTAAGAAAATACTATACTGGGTAGATTTTAAACAACAAATAGATTTCTTAAAAATCTGAAGGCCAGAAATTCCAAGATCAGGGCACAGGCAGATTCAGGTTCATGGATGCTTTCAGGCTCAGGTACCATTTATATGAGGACAGACACTTCTTACAAACAATAGCATGCTGTGCAAATAGTTGTCATGTTTACATCCATATATTGCTAGATTAAAAAGAATAGTGTCTCCCTAGATTTTAGTCTTGTTCAAATAACTTGGCAATTTGTTCAAATAACTAGGTGTTTTTTAAAAAAATCCCACTATCTTCTTCTGATCCTCATTTTTCTAATTTGTGTAAGAGGAGGTGGGATTCAAGATTAAGTTTGCTGGAACTCCAGTGGCATTTGGAATAAACTTTTTCTGTGCTACTCAATAGGAAACCTCTCTTCTCCCATTCATTTGTGCAGTTTCACTATGTTCACTATTGCTCCAAAATTTGATAACAGAGTGCTTGTATCTGTTTCATTTTCATGTTTGTTGCAGCTTCAGTTTTGGTATCTTAAAATTGCTCATCAATATTTGCAGAAAAAATAAGTGACACTTTCTGCTGTCATATACTCTGCCAGAATTCTGAATAGTAGTATAGATAAATCAGTGTGGATATTAGCACGGATCTGTCAACTTAACTTTGTGGTTATAACAAATGATAGTAGTGATGAGTTGCCTTTGAGAAACATATTATCTATCTAGAATAGGCCAAGGCAACTCAGTAATACTTTTTGTTCTTTCATAGGCTGTTTTAAATGTACTTTCCCATCTATATCCCTTCAGTGCACACATTTCAAGAGGACTGTTCTTTGACACAAGAAAACTGAACATATATTTTATGTACATTTTTGCACAGAATAAAATATTCAAGAAATAAGCTTCAACAAAAACTAAAACATTCTTTAATAAAAAGTTATTTACTATCTAGCCATTGAACAAATGAACATATTATTCCTCACCTATGTAATGAATACGTTGTCTCAATTAAACTAGCTTTTATGGAGTAAGGCTGAGGTTATTTCTAATTATATGTCAAGTCAGCAGCTTACATAATTAAGAGAAAAAAGGGAGGAAGATAATAGTTAACCTGAATTAAGCACGTCCCAGAGATCCTTAGACAATTAAGCACTATAGGATGAAAGGAAGGTAGAAATGTTGCAGAGTACAAATAGGAAATGTTATGTATCCCAACTCCAGTAACTTCCCCTCTGGAAATCCTGTCTCATACATGAGCTACAGGGCTTAGTAGTAGCCACTGACTTTATGCTCAATTAGCAGAACATCTATCATTTGGAGCCCTTGCATTCAAAACTCCAGCATATAACTCTGCTTACTAATGAAGACAAGGCTAATACTACTTAAATTCAAGAGTGATGACAGAAATCCAAAAGAAAGAAAACAAACAACTTAATTTAGAAAAAAAAAGTGAAACTACATGATTCTTGTTCAAAATGTTGTAGAAACTACTCATGCCTATAACTCATTCGTACAGCAATATACTCCTCACAGAATCCATTGCTAAATTAGAAATTAACAGTTGGATTTTTCCACTGATGTGTCTCTTTTCTGAAAGATACATTAAAAAAGTAAAAAGTCCAAATGATTTTGTTTCTTGGTTGGTATTGCTATTTTACAGAAGTCATACAAATGTTTACATTGTTGCCAAAGGAAACCCAACTGCATTCAAGTAGCCATATGAGTTTAAATTCTGAATATGTTTAACTTAACTCTTTAGAACAATGATTGTCTTTTTTTTTAACCAAACTAGTTTACAGTCAGAGAATGCAATGGGAAATATGATAGATTTTATAGTAAGGAATAAACCTGTCTAAATCCAGCTTAATAACTGACTTTAGGTAAATTTATGCAAATTACTTAATTTCATCTGAAATTTGAAGATGCTGTGTATTGTTGTCATAATGGAGAAAATACATGGCTACTGCCAAACTCAGTAACTAGCTTCAAGTTAGCCCTTAACAAACCTTATTAATCAATTTAAAATTTATAGTAAGGTTTTTTAATTCCTTAGTCCACGAGTCTTCTCTTCTTATAACATTATGTTAAACAAATTTGGTTTTATTTAAATTACCTGAGTTTTGCAAATTCTTTTCCCCAGAAATCAGACTTTGAAACATGCAATAAGTTTATTAGGAAGCTCTTCAGATCAGTAACTGTGGAAGAAAGAGAAGGAAGTAGAATTGAACAGAGGGATAAGTTGGGTTTCAGTGCCTAGGTGGACTCCATGGGGAGCTTTGAAACTAGTATAATCCTTGCATGTTGGTCTCAATGATGGCAAGGAATCTGAGGACAGCAAATGGCAATTATACCTAAGAAGGGGAAACAACTTGAATGAAGTTGTTGTTTCGAGACCAGAGCAACATCCAGAAAGGACAATAGACCGGCAGCACTCCCAGCAGCTGGAAGAATAAGTCCTACAATCCTGAAGAGGGACTTGGATGGTGTACAAAAGAGAGATACATCTTGATGATCAAAAATCACACAAACCTAGTCAAAATATCTAGGTGTAAATGATGATTCTGATATTTATTATATATGTGACCTTGAACAAACTGTAAACTATATCTAGGTTAAAGAATCATTATCCATATATGAGAAATAACATAGTAATATATCTATCTCAGATTGCTATAAGAATGAAATACAAAACATGTTACTGACTTAACATGATGCTTGATAAAGAATGTCTCCACTAAATGTCAGTGGTTGTTATTATTGTTACAAAAAGTTGAAAAATTTCAATTTGTATAAATAGAGTGATAATTATGCCAGGAAGCTTGAAAGAAAATCACAGAAAATTGTGTGGCTTGGATAACCTACAGTCAACTTGTCTTAATATAGTAGCAATGTTTAATTTATAATATCTGTTAGGACCTAAGAAGAGGTCTAGAAGTTTGTATTTGAGCTTGTTTTGATTTTCTTGGGAAATAAATTTTGGAAAGAAATCAAGAAATCAGTGCCGAAAAGTAATTACCAATAGAAGTAGTAATCAATAATTGCCAGAGTGTTAAATTGGAGTGAAATCGTGAGTGACTGGGTAACTTGATTAACACAGGTTGTATAATTAGGATGAAGTATATCACTGGTCATCCAGTTAGGAAAACAAAGATTATGCGTGGTACTTTAACAGAAAGAATTTAATAAAAGAACTAGTTAAACATGTGGTAGAGACCTAAAACAGCAGAAAGGGCACACGGAATCAAAACAGAGATAACAACTGTGGGAGGTAACTACAAACTCAAGGGCTTGGGAATCAAAGGGCAAGATATTAGAACATAAACTCTGTGAGAAGGGACCCTGAAAAGCTGGAATTCTGACCTCAGAGAAGAGATTGCTGACTAAAGAATGCTGGTTCCCGAATACTAAACAGCTTGGAGGAGGAGCCCACACAGCTGAGATGCAGCACTCTAAGAAGGGAGCAGTATCCAACTGGTCATTGTCCACAGGAACTCACAGGAGGGGTACCTTGGAGCTAAGGCTTGAATATTGCTGGAATGGTTTAGGTACATCTAAAGAAGTGTGATGAAGATGGTCCTCAAACAACAAGAGCAGAGGAACAACTGAAGACTGGAACCAACTGCCTGTGCAAAGATGACCTTGGTGTAGTCCTATGGACTAAAAACACATAAACTGCAGAGGCAATACTCAACCATCTGCCTTCTAGTATCCCTCTGGTGCAGAGAGTGGCACACTACAGCCCATGAGCCAAATCTGGTCTGCTTCGTGTTTTTTTAGAGGGTACGAGTTAAGAATCAGTGTGTGCCTGTAGTTCCAGCTGCTTAGGAGGTAGAGACAAGACAATCGCTCAAGCCCAGGAGTTCAAGACCAACATGTGCAACATAGCAATAACTCATCTTGCTCTCTCTCTCAGAAAAAAGTATTTCATGACAGGTAAAAATTACATATAATTCAAATTATTTACTGCAAAAATTTTTACTGTAAAACACGTGAGCTCATTTATTTACTTATTGTCTGTGGGTGCTTTCAAGCTGCAAAGGTACAGTTGAATAGTTATCACAAAGACCATACAGCCTACAAAACAATAACAAAAATGTATTTGCCATAATTTCCTTAAAAAAGAAAAAAAAGTGTGTCAACTCCTGCTCTAGTGCTTTCTGTTAACAAAGAGGAAATGTTGTTTGTAGAGGTCTAGCCCCGGCACCAAAAAGTGTAGTATGGCAGGATGGCTTTGGGGTTGAGAGACAACTGCTTATTGCCTAACAGAGTTGGTTCTCTGTACCCACTGGGCTTGAAAACAGGTGAGTTTTTCTATTGAGTTTTAGAATATGTGGCTATGTGCTAATATATGACTGCTTCCCTGACTACAATAGGCCCTGCTGTCCTACCTTTATCCTCTCTCTCATTCTCTGTCCATTTCTCCTTGTTGATATTTTTACCAGGTCTAATAACTTGTCTAATGTATGCCTATCTTCTTTTCTTCTTCTAGTTGTCTCATTCTTTTGTTTTTTTCTCCACTCACTCAGACATTTTCAGATCTCTCACACTTTGCAAACTCTTGAAGTTTCTTAAGTAACATTGTTCTGAATACAAACCAAAATAGATTTTTCCCAAATAGCCAAGTACCTGAGAAAGGACTGTCAATAACAGCAAGGTCACATTGCTCTTCACATGACATGACTTCAGGTGGTTTGGTGGAAATAAGTGCACCATTGTAAAATGCCATAATGGATCGCTAATGGAAATGACGGGTCTCTTTTTTAATGTTGAGAGTCTGAGAGTCTTCTTTCTACTCTTCCTTTCTTCTACTTTGAATTATCTATGTTTATGTGAACAACACCCTGAAGTGAAGAAATCTTCTCATAATTTCTAAATCTTATTTGATAATTAACTTTTAAATTCTACCGAAGCTTTATAAACAGCTAACAAATCCAGTCACACACTGCATAGCGATGGTTTTGTCAATGACAGGCTGCATAAATAATAGTGGTCCCATAAGATTATAATAGCTTATTCTACTGTATCTTTTCTATATTTAGATGTGCTTACACAAATAATGACCTTTAGATACAGCTATCTACAGGATTCAGTACAGTAGCATGCTGGATAGGTTCGTAGTCTAGGATCAAAAGGCTACACCACATAGCCTAGGTATATACCTAGGCTGTACCATCTAACTTTCTGTAAGTACACTCTATGATGTTCACATAATGATGAAATCATCTAACTGCATTTCTCAGAATGTATAACCATCACTTACCTATTCATGACCTTACTAGCAACACATTTTGAATGTATTTCTCAACTTGCCTGAAGTCTTAAGCAACAAACATTGAAATAAATGAACCACCTGAGATCCAATCCCCACCACTGAACAGTATGTCCATGTAACAAATACACACCCCGAAACTAAAATTAATTTTTTAAGTTAAAATAAAATAAAGAAATAAATATAAAGACCCTAAAGGAACAGAACTAGCGAGTTGTAAGAGAGTATACCTTTTACTGGGGTTACTTATAAGGATCATGTGTTTGTGTTGATGACAGATCACCTCTGGCAATAGGAGGAAAGGGGTTGGGTTAAAGTATAAATTAGCAAGTATGAAAAGGTATCATTCTGCCTTCAAAGAACTTGAAATTTAGTCCAGAAAGCAGACTATATGAAACAAACAAAATTAAGACTTAAAAATTAACATATAAATATATTCAACAAATGTGGTCCAAACTATAAGAGTTTGGGGTGCTAAGAGACTACGAAAAGGCTAATGGGTCCTCTTTGCGTTAATTAAGAGATAACAAATCAATGATGTTTTAAATTTAATTAGCTTGAATTATAACTCTTTATATGTGTCTGTACAGATTTATATGCTGCCTTTTACATTTTGGCAAGATGTTGAATTAATAATAATGTGTTGCACTTATTTTCTCTATCCAATTTAGTCTTTCAAGAATTCTGGGAGGTTCAGCAAAGTCTGCATTGACCAATCTAAGTAAGTCATGTTCCCAATACATTTCTCTTAAGGTATCTGTGCGGGACGAGAATTGGCCTTTCTTGAATTCTTGTGAAGCAAACCTGAGAACAGATTGATATTCACCGTTAGTCAAGTGGAGATTATGTGAGAAGGTAGATTTAAATCAGCTCTTTAGATATTCGGGTCTGATACATAAGGGTCAGAATCATAAGGAAGGAGGGTTCATTAAACTGAAAACTAGTTTAGAATTTGGGGAAAAAATTTGACTCTGGTTTATTTTGATTTTTATTTTCAGGTCAGCTCTAACTGTCACCCTGGCTGGAGTGCAGTTGTGCAATCACGGTTCACCACAGTCTTGAACTCCTGGGCTCAGGTGATCCTCCTGCCTCAGCCTCCCAAGTACTTGGGACTACAAGCACATTCCACCACGCTCTGCTAATTTTTGACTTTATATAGATGAGATCTTGCTATATTGCCAAAGTTGGTCTCGAATTCCTGGGCTCAAGTAATCTTCCCGACTTGGCCTCCTAAAGTACTGGAATTACAGGTGTGAGCCATCAAACTTGGCGTAGACTTTCTTATTCTTAGGAAAATTATTTGAAATGGGTAACAAAAAATGTATGCGATGAACATGAACTTGCAAAAACATGCCTACAAGGGGCATGTGAAATCCATATAAATGTATTTTATTAGCCATTCTTTGATTAATTAATCATTGTATTCTCAAAATTTCAGGTAGCTTTAGTAGTTATAAAGAGTCCTAAATAAGGAAGAGAAGTAGAAAACAGTCTCTTCGGGACCCATATTCTCTACAACCTGCATCATGTTCTGTGGTTTAAAGAAATAGAATACATAGACATGATTACTTAGGTAAATATAATGTATATATAAAAAGTTCATAGGCAGGCTCAAAGACAGGAGAAGAAAATAGGTAGGAGGCATTACCAAGATACAATCCAGCAGCATGTAATTTAGTTAATTTAAATAGAATATTGAAGAGGAAATAAAAGAGAAAATCTTGATAGTATCTAGATAGAGTGTTTAATACACAGCAGGTCAGTGGTGAATATTTGAGATTCAAACCCACTCTACTGAAAGTATTGGCCAGTTTCTGCAAACTTTATAGCATAGTTTTCAAACAATATGAGATGTGCCTTTTGAAGGTTTGGAAATGTCTGATACAGGAAGAATAAAATATTCTTCATATATGTATATCAAATAAAAATGAAGCTATAAATTACAAACAAACTTCCAGAGAATTAAGTCCTAGGCAGCAAATGCAGATAAGAAAAAAAAAATAGTTTTGCTGAAATACATAACAATTAAATAAGACCAATACATAATAATATTTGTTGAATTTTCTCAGGTGGTTAAACTTTTAAAGGGAGTGACTCTATGCATTAATAATAAAATATAAAAATAGATATCAAGTTTTTTTCAAAGTTTATGGTAGAAAAATGTTTTATATCATTATGCTAATTGTAGATTTTTGTGAGCTAAACTAGTTATTTTAAGTGGTCTATGCAAAGGAGAGAGAGATATAGTAGAAATATTGTTGTTTTGGTAAATTTTTAGTCCTGTTTAGGGCAAAAGTAGATATGTTTATTCAGTTGAATTTGAGTGCCAAAAACGCAGTTATATCTTTTGAATTATTTTTTGAAATAATTTGTTTATTCAATAATATATTTTAAATGTTTGCAACTAGCAAACAAGCACAATATTACATTTATTAAATATTGACTTCTAGAAAGAGATGCAGATTCTCATCTTCAAGTCTCCATTTGCTTATTTCATTTCTGAAAATAAAAGCTGAAATGTCTCATGGATTCAAAGTAGTGGGAGTTGGCACTGTTTGGGTAATAAGTAAAACAATTTCAACTTTGATTAAGCATCTTGACAAATCTGGAAAAGAAAAAAGGAATCCCTTTGAATTTGGTTTATTGTGCTGTTTTCTGTCTTGTGGTTTGTACTGTAAGAGCTCTGGGATAGATGAACCTAAAACCATCTTCTTCTTGGAAGATGGATCTCCTGTAGCTCCAGCGAAGTTTTTCTGAGTTTGCCTTTGTGTTATCTTCTTGCCATTTTGAGTGGCAAAATCTAGATTTGCTAGAACATAAATATATGATCTGAGGGACATAGCCTTCCCTGTAATCTCAATGTCTGGGGAAGTAAATAGTAGATGCTTTAAAAAAAATTGGATTAAATCATAGATTTAAGGCTAGCTTGTGGTCTCAGTGAGTGATATATTAGACTACTGAATTTAGTTTTAAACTAGGACATATTTACAGCTTAGTCTTTAAAAAAAAGTTCTTTACATCAAATTTCCTTCAGCAAAGATAACTAACAGAATACATTGGGGATAAAAGCAAAAGCTGTTACTCACAATGGTCTTTCAGTTATCTGCAGTCCACTGGATCTAAATCACATATGTAAAGTTAAGTAGTAGTGAGCAGTTTGTCACAGTCCAAGAGTGCTGGGTTAGTCATATCTATCGCTTTGCTTCCATAAGATGTAAGAGTGAAGCTGTTGATCACAATATTGAATATCTGATGTTTGACAATTTAATTCACTTGCCAATGTAGGATAGAAGATGAAGAATGATTGATCCATTTCTGCATCAAATAGTTATTTTATAAATGTCTTTTGTGTATCCAGCATTTTCTACATTTAGTGAAAAGAGTCATAAAAATAGAAGAAATCATATTCTCTGTAAGGTAAAAAATGTTTGCAAAAGTTCTAGAAATCATATTAGCAAGTGTTTGTGACTATGAGTTCTACAAATAGATATAATCAGGGGTTATTTAGAATGTAGAATTTTTCTCAAAGATACAATGTAGTAGTATTAAATTATTTCCAAATATCCATTCCATTTCTTATAATCTTTCTCTATAGTATCTTTGTTTTAAGATAACACATTTTGTATTTCAACTATATGTAACAAAACTGTAACAAAACTTGAAGGCTCATAAAAGTCTTATGATCTGCCAGGCACGTTGATTCAAACCTGTAATCCCAACCCTTTGGGAGACTGAAGTAAGAAGACTGCCTGAGCTCAGGAGTTGCCCGGGCAACTTGATGAGACTTAGTCTCTACTATAAATCAAAAAATAAGTAAGGCATGGTAGCGCATGCCTGTAGTTCTAGCTACTTGGAAGGCTGAGGTGGAAGGATTGCTTGAGTCTAGGAGGTCGAGACTGTGGTGACCGTGAGTGTGTTACTGCACTCCAGTCTGGGCAGCAGAGTGAGACTCTGAACCAGAAAAAAAATCCTATGTTCAAAAAGCAATACAAATTTAATATAAGCAATTTAATTAGTATATGCTTTTTAAAAATAAGGAAGTACATACTATATTTCACTTATAACTCTCCAGGGTGTATAACAAGGTGCATGTTGTTTATAGTAAGTATGTATTAAAAGTGGACTGTCTCTACAGTACAAAGAGAATAATGTTTATCTTTTCTATTCTGAGGGTATACCATATATCTGACAGATAAAACATTTAATAATCATGTTCTAGATAAATGAATATCACCTGCAATCCCAGCACTTTGGGAGGTCCAGACAGGAGAACTACTTGAGCCCAGAAACTTGAGAGCAGCCTAGGCAACATAGCTAGCTATAGAAACAAAAAATTACTCACATGTAGTGACATGTGTCTGTAGTTCCACCTACTCAGGAAGTTGAGACAGAAGGATCACCTGAGCACAGGAGGTCGAGACTGCGGTGAGCTGTGATTGCACCATTGCACTCTAGCTTGGGTGACAGTGAGATACCAACTCAAAAATAAAGATAAAAATAAATAAATGAATGCATGAATTCATGAATGAAAATAAGAATGAATGAATATGTAAATGAGAGAAAAAGATGCAATAGTTTTTGGAATTTTTATTGACATCTCTAAAGATATTCTATTATTCTGTGTTCTTTAATCTCATTACCCCAACAATCTAAGTATATAAGTACACACAAATATACACGCACATTTATGTATGTATGTATGTATGTATGTATGCATATGTGTATGTATGTACATATATAAATTTGGAAGTTGATATCTATGTAAAAATGTTATAAAGTTATTGTGATTGTAATCTGTGGTTTTGTAAATCTAATATCGAAAATTTACTAATGTTAATTCAGAATGGTTTCCCTAACTAGGCTTAAGATAAATTTTTTGAGAAAATATCATTTCCAGTTTATTTCTGAAAGCTGATAATAACCAGAAGGTCTACTTCAAACTTGTAAAATGCTTATCAATATGAAGTTAAGCTACTATTGATCATTTTAAGTCATAAAAACTGAAAATTAGAAACTCATGCATGATATTTTTGCTATGTGCTTTCCATAAGCTGTCCTCAAGTTTTCAACAAGTTATATTTAGTGGCAACCCTGTTTCAGGCCCCCTCCCTCTTGGGAGTTTTTCTGTCTTCTTAACAAAACCTACTTTCTCAAAAAAAAAAAAATTGTTACATTTAGTGTGGTTTATATCTATGCTTCATCTTAGTTTGCACTACAATTCAACAACAAAATAGACTTTTACAAATATGTGGGTTTAGATCCCTTAATTTCATATTATTAATTAGTGTATTAAAAATAGATATGAAACATTCTTATATTCCAGGATTTTAAGGAATTCTAATAAAGCTTCTCTGCAATATTGTTCATTTTGACTTTGCCAAGTTCAAAGTGTAGTGCTGATTCAACAGCAGCATATTTAGGTGCCTTAGGGCTTTTTCCATGAAGAGTGAACACCTTTTGGTATTTTCTTTTCTTGTTTCTCCAAGTTCTCATACTGATTTTGAGGGTCATGGGGTGAGGCCCATCTGTTTAATCAGGTTTTTACCTGATGATGCAGGTAGACTGGAAAGTTGGAACTCAACCACACTTTCCTTTAAGTATTGTAATGAGCGTCTTATATCTGCCCAGAGCCTAAGTAATGAGCTTATTTAAAAATGCAAATAATAGCAAAATGTCAGTTTTGCTTGCTTCAACTATTTCAAAATTCCTGTGGGCTGAGTGTCTTCCCTCAGCCAAATTGGATCAGTTTGGTTTAAGACTATCCTAATATATTGCTCATGGACTTAAGCCAATTTATCCACTTAAATGCCAAAAGCTCTTCCTGAGTAGGGTAGAGGTATCACAAACCAATCTAAGACTTTTCTTATTATCTGATTGTTCAAAATGAGCATGGACATTATTCCCCTTCAAAAAAAGACTCAAGTGAAGTTTGTTGATTCTTTTTTTCTTCTCATGACTGTATGGAACATAGAGACACAGCTATATAGATTCTGCTATAAATATGCTTTTAGGCAACAACTGGGCAATATAAATATGAGAAATACCTGGGAATTGCATTTAAGCCTATGAGAGAAGAAAATGAGAAAGAGATTTATGCAATAACCCGTTTGAGATAACAACACAGAGTCCTAAGGAATTTTAGAGCAAAGCAAGATATCTGACTGAAATGGATTGATCAAAAGGTGGGTACTTTTGGATTCCTTTAGATCTGTGCTGCCCAGTATTATAGTTAGCGACTCATAGATGTTTACATTTAAACTAACTAAAATTAAACTAAATTAAAAAGTCAGTCCTTCAGCCATACTAGCCAAGATTTCAAGTGTTCAATAAACACATGTGCCTAGTGGTTAAAAATTGTACAGCACAGGTATAGAACATTTCCATCATTGTAGAAAGTTCTATTGGAATGCACAGCCATAGAGTAATAATCCTAAGGGAAAATTTTCTCTTTGATTGGTTCCAGTGCTTCACAAATCCAAAGAGTGAAAGATGAAAACTCCCCCTCAGTTGGCCTGAAACTAGCCTTAAAGAAAATGTTATTTTTAAATCACTGTGGTCCATATTCAAGGTACCTCAATGTTGGCTAATTTTTCCCTATATATTTTCTACAATCAACATCTAGTATTATCTGTGCTAATAATGATCTGTTATATATAGTATTAAAACTAAATTGAACTGCAATTACATTTTTAACTATGAAAAATCTTGAAATATAGGACATGATGTAATAAATTAATTGTGGTTTTGCATTTGTTTCTTCAGAATTACCAATTACATTTAATAGATTTTAGCTATTTTTCGTAACTATTTTGCTTTATAATTATTTTGATAAATTTATTTTTATCTCATTTAAAAATAAGTGTGTGAGCCAGGCTCGGTGGCTCAGCCTGTAATCCCACGCTTTGGGAGGTCGAGGTGAGTGGATTGCCTGAGCCCATGGGTTGGAGACCCGCCTGGGCAACTTAGCGAGACCTCATCTCTACAATAAATCAAAAAAATCAGCCGGGCATGGTAGTGCATGCCTATAATTCCGGCTACTCGGAAGGCTGAGGCGGAAGGATCGCCGGAGCCCAGCAGGTAGAGGCTGCGGTGGCCGGGAGCGGCCACTGCACTCCAGTCTGGGTGACAGAGTGAGACTCCAACTCAAAAAAAAAACAAAAAAAAACTGTGTGAAGTCAGCTTATATTATTTACTGATATTCCAGGCATACATATTTAATTTCTTTGGTTATTTCCTATCTGACTTTTGACACTACTAAATATTTTCTCTTTTATGTGCTTCCTGAATTTAGACAGTACTTTTCTCACCTTATTCTATTCTGAATATCCTTTAATTTAAATATTTTCATCCCCTTTGTTGAGAGTTTTTCATTTATTATTATTAGAGGAAATGTCAAACATATTCCTAGTAAGTATAGTGTCATGGACCCTATGGGTCCTTCATTCAACTTTGACAATTAGCAACCTATATTGGATTTTTTTATGCTTACTCCCAATACTCCCATTAATTTTCAAGATTATTTTATTTTGTTTTATTGTTTTTTTGAGTCAGGGTTCCACTTTCCCACCCAGGCTGGAGTATAGTGGTACAATCATGGCTCACTGCAGCCCTGACCTCCTGGGCTTAGGTGATCCTTCTGTCTCACCCTCCTGAGTAGCTGGGACTATAGGCACACACTATCACATCCAGGTTTATATATATGTGTGTGTATATATATTTAATTTTTTGTAGAGGCAAGGTCTTATTATGTTACCCAGGCTGGTCTCACCTCCTGAGCTCAAGCAATCCTGCTGCCTTGGCCTTCCAAAATGCTGAGATTACAAAAGCAAGCCATTGTACCCGGGCTTAAGTTATTTTAAAGTAATTCAAAAACATGATATTATGTGCAATTCCATTTGTTCTACATTATTAAAAGGACAAAACTATAGATATAGAAAGTAGATTAATGGTTGTTTTGGAGCAAGGATGGCACAAGGAAATTTTTTTGTGGTAATAGAGCTGTTTGGTGTCATGAGGACATTTGTGGTAATTACATAAATTACACATAGAATAAAACTGCTTAGAACTGCACATACACACACACACACACACACACACACACATGCAGGTTAAAATAATGAAAATTGAGAAATTGAGCAAGGTCCATGTTCTGTACCAACATCATTTTTTGTATCAGTATTACTGCAGCTATAAAATATGTCATCACTGGGGTAGCCAGACACTGCATTATTCCTCTAATTTCATGTGGGTCTATAATTATGTCAAAATAAAATATTTTTAAAAATTAATCTTAATAGAAATATACCACTTAAATACTCAGAAATATATTTAATAAAATAAGTGAAAAACCCGTAAAAGCAAAACTAAGAAATATTGATGAGGGAAAATATATAGCTCCAAATAATTAGGGAACTACATCATACCCACAGATTAGAAGATTCAGTATTTGAAAATGGTAATTCTCTCAAAATTAATCTAAAAATACAAACTAATGACAATTATAATCCAAGCAGAATTTTCTTGTAAAATTCTTGAAAAGTTGCATCTACAATTTACATAGAAATGCAAAAGACATGAAAAACAAAATCAGTCTTTAAAAAGAGCCATTTCATTTTTTGTTTTTTAGATTTTTTTTTTTTTTTTTGAGTTGGAGTCTCACTCTGTCACCCAGGGATGGCACTCACTTTAAGCAGTACTTTAAAACTGTAATAATCAAGACTGCCATGTTAGCATGATACTAGATAAAGAGATCAACACAATGAATAGAGTCCAGAAGTAGTCCCACACATATCTGGCCAGTGCAATTCAATAGGTAAGAGTTTTGAACAAATGACATTTAAAATATTATATGTTCATATGGGGGAAAGCATATCAACCTTACCTCATAACATATACTGTACAAAACTTAATGTGAGATACATCATTTATCTACCCACAAAAGATAAAACTATAGACGTTAGATAACACAGGGAAATATCTTCATGACTTGGGGACAGTCAAAAATTTGGTAGACATAAAAAGCAACATTCTTTATTATTATTATTATTTCATTTTAAATTTTTTCCATCAGTCAGCTCTTCATCCTTTCCACTAGCTCTTCCTGCCAGGTTATTGTGGTCAATTAAAAGTAAGGCTAGGACAGCCCAGGAAGGTTCTTTACTTAAATGCCTCTCCCACATTGGGATATCCTGCCCCTCTGTTCCAGGCTCAGCTTAAATGAGTAAAATATAAACCAAATATTCTTAAATTTAAAAATTGCTGCTCATCAAATGAATAAGCACACCACATACTAGAAAACATATTTTCAAAATGTATAACTGACAAAAACTAAATTTCAAATGTATGTGTGTATGTGCGTGTATATATATATGTATATATACATATGATTCTGTGTAATAATAATAAGATAACAAACAAGTCAATAACTAAAGTGGACAAACAGGAACTTGACAAAGGGAGAATGGACAAAAAGAAAATAACTAAAAATGTGAACATAATTTGTCATAAAGAAAATTCAACTCACACTAAAATACCACTACAAAAATACACATTTGACTAACATGTACACCTCTGACAAAAACAAATGTTGGCAACTATGGAAAGCAATTGAAACTTTTATACATTTGTGGTGCGAGTGTAAAATGATGCAATCACTTGATCCTATGTTATAAAAGTAAAAATAAAGCTGCCCTATGATAGAAAAATTTCACTTCTAGGTATTTATTCAATAAAAATCAAAATATAAGTACACAGAAGTGTACTTCAAGATATATATAAGTACACAGAATGACTTCAAGAATATTTCTAGTAGTTATATTATAATATCAAACACTAGAAACAACCCCCAAAATAGGTATATTTATATGAAATAATGAAAAAACCTGCTGAAATATGCTTCAACATGCGTGAATCTAGGTGGCATTATGCTGAAAGAATCAAAGCACACTAAAAATACACATTATGTAATGTCACTTATACAAAGTTCTAGAAGAGACAATTAATATATAATTTTTAAAAATGAGAAAAATGTGTGCCTTTGGTACGGGTGCATTGACTGAAAAGAGAGAAAGGGGACGTTCCAAGATTATTTGTTTTTGTTGTTTTTGTTTTTTTTTGAGTTGGAGTCTCACTCTGTCGCCCAGACTGGAGTGCAGTGGCCGCTCCTGGCCACCACAGCCTTGACCTGCTGGGCTCCGGCGATCCTTCTGCCTCAGCCTTCCAAGTAGCTGGAACTACAGGCGCGCACTACCATGCCCAGCTAATTTTTTTTTTAATTTATTGTAGAGATGAGGTCTCACCAAGTTGCCCAGGCGGGTCTCGAACCCGCGGGCTCAGGCAATCCACTCACCTCAGCCTCCCAAAGGCGCGGGATTACAGGCTGAGCCACCGAGCCCGGCTCTTTCCAAGACTATTATAATGTCCTCCATTTTGATAGGGTTTGGTTACATAGGTGTATGCATCTGTCAAACTTGTCTAAATGTACACATAATATTTGCCAATTTTACATTATGTAGTATGTTTAAAGCAAATACCGTTGTAAAAATAAATATTAAAAGTTAGTTGTTTTCTACTTAACTGTGTTATCAATGACTGTGAAACTACGTGTATACATGCGTCTAATAATATATATGAGGAGAGAATGAATAATGACGTATTCAACACAGATTTCTTACTGTTGAAGAAGTGATTTGCAAATATGGAAAAGAATAGACTAGAATGTACCTCATCACTTAGAGTTAGAATTGGAGATATTGTGAACTTATGCTGTTTAATAAAGATAGATATAGTAATATATAAAGGTAAAGGCTGAGAAATAGGTATAGCTGTTTCTCAGTTCTGTCTTCTTACTGGGCTTACCAAAAATGGCACACCAGAAGAAACACATCTAATTTTTTATGCTACATTCTGGAAAGGCTTTCCTAATGAAGTGACATTTACATAGTTCTGAAGAAAGTTAAAGAATGAGTCAAGAATTAATTCAGAGAAAAGGCATTCTAGGCCCCAGGAGAAAGTCATTAAATTGGTAGTGTGAAACATCTGGTGTATATATATATATATATACATATATATATGGAAGGTAAGTGTGAAGGTCATATAGTTGATAATTTTAGAACCTTAGTACAGTGCAAAATATTATAAGACTTTGTAGGTCTCTGTAATAATTATTTGCTGTTCTTTGGAGGAAATTAAATGATGTTGTGTAGTTTAATGCTATACAGGAATATGATTATAGGAAAGCAATATTGGAAAGAATAATTAGTGTCAGTGATGATGATGATTTTATATAAGACAATAACTAAACATATGGTAAAAAGTTGTAAGATTTTAAATATATTTGGATTTTAAATTCCAAAAATTTACATTTATAGATTTTTAGATATATGCACTTGATATACAGATTTAGACCTTAAATACTTATATTTAGGTAGATCCCTCACAAGGTCTGCTCATGGATTAGAAATTAAATTTGACAGAATGTGAAGAGTCAATGGACACAAGAATGAATTGTACTTTACTTCTAAGGGAAAATCTGCAGGAGTAGCAGTTTTGAGGAGAAGATACCACACTTCGATTTGGGCACATTACATCGAAGATCTGTTAGACATTTAAAAGATGTTAAATAAGCAGCTAGAAATGTGTCAGGATTTTAGGAGAGCATTGCAAATTAGAGAAATAGGTTTGTGAAACAAGTATGAGTTGATATCTTAAACTTCCAGCTTGAATGCAAATATCAGGAAAGTTGGAGTAGACAGAGTTCCTAAGAAGCCTGAGGCTGATTCCGAAGGGACTACATAGTTTAGAGTTTGAGAGACAAAGAGGAACTTATAAAAGAGACTAGAAAGCACTAGACAGAAGGTCAGAGAAAAAATAAGTCAGGTGATGACCAAGAAGCAAGAAAACAGGGTTTCAAGCTGGAAACAGTAATCACAGCTGTCAAAGGCTGCTGATAGTCAAGAAATGTGAAGACTGAGGTTTTAGGTTAAAGATTATCCTTGACCCTAATAAAAACAATTTTGCTGAGTGGTGAGGTTAAAAAAACTTAATTAGAGATCCTAGCAGAAATGAACACAAGAAGAATATCTGATTTTGAGATGAGGAAATTTATTCAAGAAGATAGGATTATTGTTGGAAGACATGTAAGATCAAAATGGAAGAAAATGATATTAATGAGAAAGATTAAGTAAAGAATAAAGACTTAAAAAGCATGAGAGAGAGAAAGAGAATAGCTGAGGCAATGCCGTTGAACAAGCAAGTTAGATGGAAGTATTATTAGGAGCATACCATTAAAAATAAACTCTTCAGCCAACCCAGAAAACCTCTCCATAAAAGTAGAAGAGAAAGAAAATAGTTTTATTATGGAATTAGCTTTAAACCAGAAAGAAATATGACCTTTTCAAACAGTCAAACAGATACAACTCCTTAACATATATAGTCTCAACATAAACAATAGCCAGTCCTCAAGTAAAAGGACTGGAAAGCACCATTTGTCACACTGAGTTCAACCCAGACTCAGCTGGTAATTGAGTTAACCATCTGTGTTTGCTAATTGGCTTTATCTTTAAAAACAATGCATTAACTTTTTATATTTTTATGACAGATAGTACTTTCAAACTGAGTATGAGAGGGCCTCTAAAGTTAGGCTGCTACCTTCCTATATAAACTAGGACATTGGGGATCTTACTTGTTTGGTAATTGCATTTCAAATAGATGGCTCCTAGAAACTTAAGAAAGACATTACTGATTTTAAAGCCGAAAACAGCTAATTTAACTTTAGAAATATGTACATACATTTTTAAAAGACAGAGAAAGAACTTACAAATGTTCTTAAAAAATGCTCTAACAAAAGGAAGGGAGTTCCCTTATTTTCAGTGGGGAGAACTAAGCACTTATTTTTAATTTTTGTTTCCATTGGGGTGCAGATCATATAAAAAAGCATGACTTCTTGCACAAAAATAGAGGATGTAGAGGCAGATAAGTGGCCCACAATCCTTTATCCAAGACCTTTGCAGGCAGGTGCATTATGAAATAAGAAACCTATTTGGATTCTAGACAGGTAATGCTGTGATATACACTTCATGTCTTAGGGAAAACCAAGTAAAGTTTTATGTAACAAGCTGCAATCAAAACATTAATAGGTCTGTGGGGAAATATATGAAAATTCACACAAATTAGAATAAGAGGTCTATAAATAGCTGTACATTGGTTTCAGTTAAGTTTTCCTGCCAATGAATCTAGGTCTGGTCAGGTCGATTTTGATAACCAGATAAGATATAAAATATTTTAGCTTTTACAGTCTTTTGAATTTTGTAGATAAAATATCTGAAACTTATAGAGGGAGTGAGATAGTTAATGAACAAAAACAAATAGTATGTTTTATGAAAAGTTTTAAAAGACACATATGATGTCCTTTTAATTTCAAAGAAGAATAATTAGCATGACTGCATGTTTCTCTCTAGTCATATTCATCTGTGCATCAACATTACAAAGAAAGTGGAAAGTTGGCCAGGCTTGGTGGCTCAGCCTATAATCCCAGAAATTTGGGAGGCCAAGATCAGTGGATTGCCTGAGCTGGAGGGTACAAGACCAGCCCGGGCAATTTGGTGAGACCTCATCTCTACGATAAATTAAAAATTAGCCGGGTGTGGTAGCACTCCAGCCTGGGTGACAAAGTCAGACAACAACTCAGAAGAAAGAAAGAGAGAGAGAGAGAGAGAGAGAGAGATATGAAAGTTTTCTGAACCAGGTTTGATTCTTTCCATACAAATTAGGAAGAAGATAAAGATTTTGTGTATAAATGTGAGAGAATGGTTAAAATGATGAGATCTGAGCTCTACATTAGTAAAGAGGGAAGTGAGATTCTGCATGATGGTGCACTACAGTGAGTAGGTGAGTAGGACTGAAATTTTTGTAGAGTTTAATGCTTGTAAGATAGGCAGTGAGATGGAAAAATAGGAAGTAATATACAAAGATAGGATTCAGTGTTGAGATTACACAGAGATTGCAGATGGTAATAAGTATCAGTGGTCTATCCATGGGAGTGACCAAGTCAATAGTGATCAAGTTATCAGAGGAGAGACACTTAGATTATGGAAAAAAAAACCTACACAAAAATTGAAATTTTACAGTAATTATAATAGAAGTAGAGTTGGAGATAGGCACAGTAAGTCAGGAACCAAAATATTCAGGGAAAGAGGACTAACCCTCTGCAGATAAGTGCAATCACCAACTTTCTATTAAGTATATTTAAATTAAGTACTTTTTTGGTTTGCTTGCCTTACACTTCTATTTTAGGAAACTAAAGTATTTTTTACGTTTTTCTATTGATACATTTGAAATATGATTTTTACTGAGAAAAGCTTGTTTATCTTGGTAAGTTATTGTTTTATTAATATTAAATCATGATAAAATGAGACTCCTAAAACTCATAAATCGAAGAAAAAAATTTTAAAAACTTAAAATTAAAATTCAACCTATTCTAATTCATTCTTTGCAATATTCAGTGTGATGTAAATTATGCAATGTACATAATTTATTAATTCAGCATTTCCAGCCTCTTTAAAAATAAATACCAAGTATAAGTTTGCTTTCAGAGTTTTTAACCAGTAAATATGGAGCCTAAGTAAGTTTTGAAAGGAAGATTAATTAAATTTATAGAAATCCATTTTACTTGTCAAGTAGGTTGAAAACTTTCCATTTGGTATGTGTTATGGACTATATGCTCACATGTCTCCACATTCTTATATTGAGGTCTGATGCCCTAATATGATGACATTTGAAGGTGTGTCTTAAGGAAGTGATTAGTATTAGATTAAGTCATGTGGTGAAACTTTCATAATGTGATTAGTATCTTTACAAGGGTACAAAAAGAGCTTCTGATCTCTGTAATGTGAGGACACAAAATACTGCTCTCCATGATCTGGGAAGCAAACCCTCACCAAACATCATATCTGTAGGCAATTGGTCTTGAACTTCTCAACCTCCAGAACCACCCAGTCTTGGTATTTTATTATACCAGACTGAGCTATCTGAGACAGTATAGAAATAAATGCTCATTGTTCATTTATTTGTTGTTTTGTTTTCTGAATTGTTCTGATAAAGATAAGAAACCTGATCAGATAATGAATTACTAGATCTGTGATCCTTTAATCAAATAGTAAAAAAAAACCTGATTTCTTATAGCAAGAATTCTTTATATGCAATAGATCAAACATTGTATTGCCTAAAATTGTGGAGTCAAGAAGTTGCATATTCTATCATAATGCAGATCTCATTAGACATGAATATTAGCATAAATGATGGAGCCAACCAATTTTATGCCTCTTTAATAATGCATTTTTAAATTTGGTTTTAAGTTAAGGACAACATTTGCTTATTGATCATGATGCATTATCCACACCCTGGAAAGCATTCTGCATTTCACATCATCTCAGTTAATTGTGGATAATTCAGACAGTTATTTGAGTTGTGTCTACTTTCATTTAACATTTTTTTATCTATGCCAGAAAGGTAGTGACATATAATTAGCCATACTTAGTTATGTGCATGATACTATTGTTTATTGATATTTACAAACTTATCATGACTTGCAGGCACAGCATATATGGGGGGACCCAAAAAAACCCTAGAACTTATTAAAAATTGTGTATTTATTCTTGCATGTTTAAACTTCAGTCACCTTCAAAGCTCTCTTGTTTTGATGCAATACACCTAATGTTACACTTTCCACTTCTCCAAACAATTTTTGAACTTGCCGATTTTGATGTCTTTCAGGGCTTCTGCCATTTTTTTGTTTCACCTCAGCAAAACATTTTCTTTTGAGGACATTTTCCACTCAGGAAAACAAAAAAGAAGTCATTCGGGATGACATCGGGTGGAAAGGTAGGGTGCAAGGGGATCTTGCAGTTTTTGGTAAAAAACTGCTAAACACTTGGTGTGGGCAGGTGCACTTATAAATTACCAGTCATGAAATGTGGAAACGTGTTGAAAGAATCTCCAAAAAAATTTCACTGAAGGTAAACTCAGCTTCTCACAACAATGCTAGCTGATACACTGATGCTGATAGATTCCTAGAACACTAACCTGTTGGGAGAAGACTGTACTACAAAGGACCCAACCTCCAAAAGACAGTTCCAATTTTGGGGGCGTCTCCCTCATAGATATTTGTATATCTTCTTAGCATTCTCCTATGCTGTTTACATCATGCCTTTTATCACATTACTACAGAATTCTTTTTATGGTGTTTTTTTTTCTTTACATAGATAAACATAAAAATATATTCTTAGCTATAAAATCTATATAAAATAACTTCTGCTATAAATGATAAAATATGCACTTATTTGTACATAATGTATAGTTATCACTTTTACTTTTAAAGTATTAAATCAAATTTTAAAATAATTTTGCCCGGTCTTTCAAATAAAACAGTAGTTTCAAAATAAAAGAACTGAGGAATATTTAAGCACATTTATATGGAAATAGTCAAGAAATAGTATTATACTAAGAAAGGAGAAAGGAAAAAAAACAGATAGGCATACAGATGAGGACAGTCCTATATAAACTTCTGCTGCAAGCCGGACGGACTTTAGTGAGAACACCTATTTCCAGATCTGTGGACTGCCCTTTTTGCATGCTTCTTCTTGATTGGCTCTTTTCAACCCTCTCCCAATCCGTATATTTCAATCTCATACCATGGTGCCTCTCTCTGATTGGTGCTCCCACCAACCAATAAGCATACTCTCAAGACTACATATGTCCCTGATTGCAGAGGCATCGTCAGTAACTCTCTTGTGGGTCTTCTCCCACTGTCGGAGCTTTTTCTGTCTTCTAATAAATTCCTACTTAATCTCCGGTGTCTGCCGTCCCTCATTCTTCCTCAGCGTGAAACAAGAACCCTGTGTTCCTCATTCTTCCCAGTCATGAGACAAGAACTGGAACTGCAGAACTAGAAGAGCTGCACATGCTAGATTGGAAGAGCTGGACCTGCCAAGCTGAGAGAGCTTCAATACTCCTTGGGGGCCTGGCACGCCAGCCGCTGAATCAACAGAGCTGACACTTCTCAGGGCTGGTTCACTGGCCCACCGAACTGAGAGCTGTGAAGGCTCCTTACTGACTGGCTTACCTCCCACTGAACTGATAGAGCTGTAAATACTTCGCGCTCAGCTCACCAACTCCGGAACTAAGAGAGCAGTGACACTTCTTGGGGACTCTGTAGCTGTTGGCATCCCTGAGTTCTCAGGTGCCACCATGTTCCCCTATCCGGATGCCTTCACATCCCTGGCCACCGGATGCCCTCACATCCCTGGCCACCATCTGGACCCTGGGCTGGCAGTGCAGTTTCAGGAAGTGCAACATCCCCTGGGTGCCTAGTTCCCCAATTCACAGGACAAAAAAACGGCTCAGTACTTTTTAAAGTAACACACCACACCTGAGGTTATTGCCTTAGAATGAAATAGACTTACCACTCCAAAAAGTACAACTGACTTATTTTAAAGTCAACAGATTCATGAACAAGGCAAGAGACATGATTTACTTCTGGGCCAAGTAAATTTCTATTTTCTAAAATTAAACATGCATTTAATCAATATGGCCAAAATACATATATAATTTTTACAACACGAAGCTAACTACCCTGTAGATGATTATTACAATAATAGAATAAACAAAAATGATTTTGATGAAATATATTAAAAATTTTTTAAAGTATACTAGCATTCTTATGTTTTGGAAATAAGTATATGATTAAGTAGAAAACGCAATATTAGGATGAAGTTTAAGTTGTAAACTTGTAGTAAAAGTGAACTTTGACGAAGTATGTATTTTCTTAAGCTTTGTTATTGTTTTGAACCTACTTGCAAACATAAGAAAAAAAATGTCAAAAAATGTTGGAAATATATTTAAATTTGAATTATAGCAACAATTACTATCTTGCTACTGTTTTTATGTGAAGCATTTTCATGAGAAATATTTTACTCATTTGCTAAATTACATAAAGTCAAAGGCCTCATTTTTTATTTATTGCTGTTCAGCTAAAGAATCAGTTAATGTGGTATATTATGACAACATACTTTAATCATTGCTCCAACTCTTTCATGAAGGGTTTCAAGTTATTTTCTTCAAAATTGAATTGTTTGGATTTTTTTCTCCGAAAAATTAAACAAAACAAACAAAAAAGGCAAACATCTTCAATTAAATAAAATTCCATCCTGTAAGTTGAAATCATTTTCAAATTTCTGCACAAAACAAAATATACCCTTGCCTACCGACATTTCCTAACTCTGCTTCTAGCCTATGTATAACTTATCACTGTAATATATTGTCTATCAAAGTAATGTAAAGATAAATATTGAAAAATACTTTTTTTCATTGAAGACCTAAAAAATAATACCTTTCAAGTTGATCTGCTAACATGTTAGACCTATTCTCATAAATACGATCTCAGAGATGCAGTTTACGTTTTCTTGCTTTAAAAAAAATAAAAAGAATGATATAGCCTGAAGCCTCTAGAACTTAGAATAATTCTGCTGCATTTACATCCACAACATAATCATATTTGAGAGGATTTGTTTCTCGTTTTAATTTTAGAATCTTGAATATGCGTAACACTTTCTGTTCACAACATATTACCAAAAGCAATGGGGAAAACAGCAAGAAATAAAATTTCAGTAACAGCTTAAAAAACTGAGAGGCACATTTGATCTTCACTTATACATATAAGTGTAGTTTTACTAAAATTAAAATTTGGAGTTATAAAGTTATCTACTTTTACTCAAAATTCTTGCAAATGGTTAAATCACACAAACTGTTGACCACTGATTTCTGATTCTTTGTAGAATTATACTTCTTAATTTAGCAATGAATATATTTTAATTATAGTGATGTTATAGAGTCATATTTGTTTCACAAAAATACACAATTTCTAACTACATAATTTCAATAAGTAGATAAAACTTTAACTTGTAGATTGTTTTCTGAATGTTAATATTTCCAGCTACTTTGCAGAAATTATTAAACCTTTGATTATATGTATCAAAAGATATACACATGCATATATATACATATTGACATAAAATATAATTACATAAAAGTAAAATATTCTTTGTTATACATCCGCATTGTCATAAACTCCATATTAATTATGCTATTAAAATTACTCATTTAATTTTTAAACATAACAAAAACAAATCCTACAAAATCTTGATACTTCTAGCTAACTGTTCATTCAAATATTTTAAAAATAAGAAGTAGTTTTAGAAAAGTCACTAAGTTAGTGAATTGCAGCTATATATTTGTTTATTCACATGACTTGTCTAGGTTGTGGGTAATGAGTTACCAGCATATGGAAAAAATAGAAAAGAATTGATTTTTTTCTTATGTTTTCCATAGGGATATATTATTGTTATATTGCTAAGCAGTCATTTTCCATAAATGTGTGAAATACACAATATAAAATTATTAACCTTAGCCATCAATTGTTCAAGTTGAATGTTTCATTATGTTGAGACTCAAAATATATTAAATATTTTAACACTAACTTTAAATATATGGAAAATTTTAAAAGTAGCTCAGAGTGGTGCTTAGATACATAGGGTAGTCATTTGAAAGTTCAGCATGGAAGTTACTTCCTGTTGAGGGATCTAATAACCAGACATTTTTGCTCACATTGTCTGAAAGTTATGATTAGAACACATTATAAAAACAGCAGCTTCAGATCTAAGTGAACAACAAGGTACATAAGGTGACAAAAGGTCTCCATGAAAGCACAAGGCCACAGCCATTAAGTATTGTCTATGAGAGCAAAATCACTTAAAAATCAATGCAAAATCTTTTAGAGAGTCAGTGTTCAGTAAAACACAAATAAAACTGCCAGGAAGACTGAAAGCTTCTGAATTTTGTATGAAGTAAAGTATAAATTACATGGAAAATCATAGGGAAGAAAAATACTTGAATTATTCAGATTTGTAACAAATATAGCTGTTCTACATGTTAAAATTGTCACAGGGCACTACTACAAACACTATTATTTTATATCTAATGCTAAAATGTCAATTTTATGTTATTAGTAATGGACACATCTTTTGATACGTTGATAGAGTTGATGTGACTTCATTTATACATTTAAAATATGAAATGATAATGTTCTTATCGATATTAAGTACAGAATACTAACAATGGTAAACTATGTGTCAGAAATGAATAGAAATCAGCTTATCAACTAATGCTTTGGAATTATTAGTTACATGCTTAGAAAGTATTACATTAAACCATAACTAATATCAAATACCAAGATAATACACTTAATAATATCTCTCATGAGGAATAATCCAATGGGTATCACATATAAGAGTCAATATTCAATAGATATTTTTTATATGTCAAATATTATCAAGACAAGAGACACTGCAACATTGTACAAATCAAAGTACAGATTATATAATTATGAAACTATAGCTAATGTATAAAACTTATAAAAGTTCAAGAAACAATAAAATTAACTGAAGCTAGTAATATCAAGAAAAGCATCATGAAAAAGGATTAATTTGAAATGGACATTGAAGAATAAGAAAATTTTCGAAAAAGGGATTTGATAGATATCCTAACAGGATTCATCTTTTGAGAAAGAATTGTGTTTTATTTGCCTTTTTACCTCTAGAGCCAAATAGTATCTGGCATTTCATAATTTTAAATTAATATTTGTTGAATAAACTAATGATAAACCTGTGTAATTTGGGTCAAAATGAAAAGTCCCTAAGGGACAGGGTAAGTTGACTCTTGTCATAATTGAAATGTGCTTGATAATTACTAGATCAGAGAGGATCTATAGAAGACAGATTATGATGGGGTTGTCCCAACATCTTTAGACATACTGAAGAAAATATATTCGAAGAAATCCCTTCCTTTAAACTGGTTACACATATTAAAAACTAAATTGAGCAAATATTAAACAAAGAGATATGTGTTAATTCTATGATACATTAGGCACTCACCCATGAGGAAAATATATGTGAATGAAGGTACTCACAGACTTGAAATTGAGCTAGAATGATAAAATATTTGCATGCTGAGAAATGGGAAAGAAGAAAATCAGTTACATATAAGGACATATAAAAATAAATATGCAAAAATTATATGTTCTGTGATTATGGCAGTATGAGGAGCAAATCTATTTAGAACAAAGAATACAAATGAAGTAAAATGGGAGGTCTATGTATTGACCAGAGTAGATAGAAACTAGTGGAAATTGGAGAAGTATAGCATACCCTCCGTCAGAAAGAGAAATAGTAAATTTAGGACACATGGTCTGTTGTTAGAATAAAAGATTTATTAGTGAGTTCCACAGAGGTAAAGTGACTTACTAGAGAGGCAAAAGGAAGACAGGTAATTTTTACATTTAAAAAAACAACGGGGAAATAAGTGAACATAATAATTAAAGAAATGGGCAGGATAGTCTTTTTTTTTTTTTTCCAGCCAAGTTAGCTCTCTTTATGACTAAAGACAGAAGAAAAGGAGCTAATAATGGAAGTGGAAAGAGATTGAAGATTTGGAAGAGGGAAGAGATATGAGTGTTTTGTTATAATTCGTTAAAAATTAGTATCAATTTTACAAGAAAAAATAGTAAAGTACAAAGGGAAGTTTAAATCTGAACGTTCACAAAGTTTCAGTGTGTCTTGTATAGTTCTCAAAATCTTGAAAAGTAGCTGCAAATATTTCCATTTTTCAATGGGAATACAGTTGCCCAACTGTAGGCTAGTAAGTGTTCTAAGCATGTTTAAGATAGGTTAAGCTACTATGTATAATGTAGGTTAAATATATTAAATGTATTTTTAATGACATTTTCAGCATACAATGGGTTCCTTGGGACATAACTGCATCATAAGTTGGGGAGCATCTTTATAAGAAAAGAAAATCATCTATATTTAAAGATAAGAGTGTTGTTTGTTTACACTTAGATTAAAAAGTTAGGAACTTGAATGTTGAGAAAAAATTTTCATTGAGAATAATGAAAACAAATACTTTAATAATTCAATGAAACTTATATGCTGAAATGGGAAAGTTCAGCATTATAAAGTAAGTAATAATTCTAAAATTATACATGTTATTGTTGTTTACTTCACTTCTAGTCCAAATTTTACAGAACTTCTGGCCTCAGAAACTGCCTGCTCTCTTTCAGCAATGATGACTCATTGAAAGACACTCAGATTTGTTTAACTTGGGCTTCCTTATAGAGTGGTGATGACAATTAAAGAAGCAAATGGCAAGCAACTTCATATATGTATAACTAGATTTTCTCAAGAAAGAGTAGGGGTAGAAAACATTTGAGAAAATAGTGACCAAAAATATTACAAGTTTGATTAAACTATAAACATCCAGGTGTAAATACCTGAATGCACTCAAAGCATAGGAGATATGAAGTACAAGAACCAAGCCATGTAATCAAATTGCTCTACACTAATTAGAGAGAAAATATACCAAGGGCAGCTAGAGAACAAAAGCACTTCAGGTTTCTCATCAGAATGGAAAAAGGAAAGTAAGAAGACCACAGAGAACCATTTTAAAAGTACTGAAAAACTTGTATCAACCTAGAATTCCATAAGCAACAACAATATATTTCAAAAAGAAAGGTAATATTAAAACTTTTCCAGACAAAAAAGCTTAAAGAATTTACTACAGGCAGACCCATCCACCAAATTTGTTTTTAAAAATCCTTCAAGCAGAAGGAAAATTGCCAGAGGGAAATACAGAACGACAAAAATTAATTGCCAAAAATAACTTATATGGATCCCATAGAATGTTTTTAATGCTATTGAAATATTTTCAAATTATAACTGTTTCTATAAAAATAATAGCAAATTAATGTGTGTTTTTAGTAGTAGACAATAACAACAAAAGAATAAGAGCAGAAATAGAAGCAAAGTATTATAAAGATGTTATACTTTGCATAAAGTGATATATCAATTTAAGGTAGATTGCAATAAGTTAGGATGTACACCATAAAATCTAATAAATAATTAAGATAAAAATAAATTATATTAAATAATTAACAATAGAATCATAAACTACTCAATCAAAAAGAAGGCAGAAATAGAGGGCTTTTTAAAATGGAACAAATATTAAGCAAATTTGAAAATTACAAATTAAAAATCTAAGCATATCAATAATCACATTAAATATTAACCACCTAATAACTTCAACTAAAAGGCAAAATTTTAGATTAGAAAAAATAAGCAAAAAAATCCATAGACCAAATGAGCCAAGATCCAACTATCAACTATATGCTGCATAAAAAAAGTAGCTTAAATATAAAGACACAAATACATAAAAGCATTAAAAATATATCATGCTACAACTAATAGAAGGAAAACTGAAGTGGCTATATTACTATCAAACAAAATAGATTCCAAAGCATTGACTATTACCAGAAATAAAAAGATAAATTAATAATGTGATAGGGTCAGTTCATCAAGAGGAGTCAACAACATAATTGGTTATGTTCCTCACAAATGAGATTCAAAATTCCTGAAGGAAAAGTCTCATAGCACAATAAGATGAAATAATCAAATCCACAATTACAGTCAATAGAACATGTAGGGAGAATATCAGTAAAGACATATAAGACTTGAACAAAATTATTCAACAACTTGATTTGACTGCTATTTTTAGAACATTCTAGATAGCAATTGCATAATGCATATTATTTTCAAGTACACATGAGACATTTGTCATCCTGGGCCTGAGACAAAAATAAGTCTCAGTAAATTTCAATATGGCGTATGAAGAATATTATCTTAATAGAGTAGACAAATTAAAAAAATATATAACAGAAACATTCTGAAAAAAATCCCCAAATATTTGGAAACTTAGTAAAACCCTTCTAAAAAACAAATGAGTTAAATGAAAAATCAAAAAGATAATTAGAAAGTATTTGAACTGAAGTGAAAATTAAAGAAAACCTAGAATATATGGCGGATGCCAATAGACCAATATTAAGGGAACAAATTATAGGAGTAAATTAAATAAGTCTTAAGTAAATGGAAAGATATGTTGTCTGGATGTCAATATTTCCAGGATACACAAATCTTCCCAAATTGATCTATAGAGTTAATGCAATACCACTTATGCTACCTGCAGACTTAATTATAAGATGATTTAAAAATTCATATGAAAATACAAAGGACCTACAATAACAAAACAACTTTGAAAATAGCAAAGTTGAAGAGTAAAACTATCTATTCCAGGATTCATTACAAGACTACAATAATCAAGACTGTGTGGTTTGGGCATACAAATAGACAAATAGATCAATAGGACAAAATAGAAAGTTGAGAAATAGACCTATGCACATAAATATAAATGGTTTTGACAAAGATGTAATATCAATTCAGTGGAGAAAGAATAGCCTTTTTTACAAATAGTGCTAAAACAATTGGATAATCATACTAAATAATCTTTGATATATACTTCACACTATAAACAAATATTCATTTTAAATAGATTACAGACTCAAAAGGAAAACTGAAAGCTATAAAACTTCTATAAGAGAACATGGAAAACAATTTGTTTGACTTTATCTTGGCCAATAATTTCTTAGCTATGTCATCCAAAAATCATGATTCATAAATAAAAGAAAAGGAAATTTTACTTAACAGAAATTTAAAGTGTTGCCCTTCAAAAGAAAGATTGTTAGAAGATATCTGCAAATCATATTATATCAGATCTTGTATCTAAAATATAAAAGGTACTCCCAAAACTCAGTAAGAAAGTAACTCACAAAAAATAATCCACAAAATATCTGAACAGGTGTGAAAAAACATTGACATAAAAAAAGTCTAGTATTATCAACCATTCTATGAAAATACAAATTAAAATTACAGTGGTTTATCACTACAGACAAATTAGAATATGTCATACTATCATAAGTGTTGACAAGGGTGTAGAGCATCAGTGATTCTCACACACTGATGGGAATGTAAAATGTACAACCACATTGAAAAAAGTCTGGTCATTTCTTAAAAATGTAAACAAACAGCTACCATGTAACCTATATGATACCACACATAGGCATTTATTCAAAACAAACACAAGCATATGTCCATACAAAGACTTGTACATAAATGTTCACAGCAACTTTACTTGCAGTAGTCAAAAACTAGAAACAACCAAATTGTCCATCTACACAAGAATGGCTATAAAAATTGTGCTATATATATAAATATATGTGTGTGTGTATGTGTGTGTGTCTGTGTGTATGTATACACACAATTATATATAAAACAACAATAAAAAAATGAATGAACTTTGCATAAATGAAATAACATAAATATATCTTAAAATTATTTTTCTGAGTGAAGGGAGCCAGATCAAAAGAAGGTACGTATTATGATTTCATGTATATAAATCTTCAGAAAATGCAAACTAATGTGTAGGGACAGAAAGCAGATTGGAGGTCACTTAGGCCTTGAGAGGGCTTAAGCAGTAGGCAGAGGTAAGAAGGATTACAAATATTTATGAGTAAATATTGTGGGGTTATAGGCATATGTATTACCTTGATTATAGTAATGGTTTCACAAATATGTATATATTTCAAAACTTATCAAATTTTAAAATTAAAAAATGTGCAAGAAATGTTATGTTAAATAGAACCCAAAAAGCTATGAAACAGAAAGCTGCCACGTTTTGAACCAAACTAACACAATAAAACAAGACATTAATAATGTAATAATAATGAATAATAGTAATGCAGAAGGCAAGGAACGTACTACAACAACTTTTAGACTACTCTCAACAACAACAGCAACAACAAAAATAAGCAAACCACTACATATGTTGGCAAAAAAATGAATTCCCTTACCATGAAATGATTTTTTCCTGTAGGTACTTCTCTGTCTTCCATGAGAAATTGGTATTTTGGCCCATGGAACCAAAAACTGATGGCAAAAAGTAGCACATAGGTCAAACTAGGGAAGAAATTATTCCCAAGGATTGTTTGGGAATGGCTCTCAAGTTACTTTGGATAAAATGTCTTCCCCCCCAATAAAACAGCACTCACAAAAACAGAGAAAATGCCCTTTGCAAACCTGCTTCCTAGGTTCTCACTCTAACATCCCATGGATATGAAAACCTTGATCTAACAAACTAAAATTAGATAAGCTGTGGTTGCCACTTTTATTTTGGAGGATCAATATTTTGAATACATTTACACAGAATCTAATTCCAATCCTAATAATGTGCAAACACAGGCCACTTTCTCTAAAGATTAGAAAATATAGAAACATCAGTAAAGATGTGGGGAAAAAAAACTTCAGAAGAAGTGTATCATGCTAAGAAAACAAAGTAACACATTCCATCATAAAGCAGAAAGAAAACTTAAATAATATTAATTGCAAGATCTGTGATATGTTTTTTTCTGTGATCTTGAATCAGAAATGAGTAGTTTTGATTAATTTGATACTATACAATGCAATAAATAGTACATGCCACATTAGTTATTATTTGCAAACAAGTTGGTGTTAGAAATTATTTTAGAGTTTTGAGGAAAACAATAACAAACAAGATCCAAAATTAAAGTAGGCATGGAGTATATGAGCCAATATTCATAAGACAGTAATTCTGAGAGAGAGTAGCCAGAGAAGAAAAAACTCAAATTAATATAAAGAGAGATTTCTATGCAGAATAAACACAAAAGTTTATAATGAAGGAATTTAGCAAGCACCAGTAATATTAATTAAATTGCCCATACTTAAAATTACTTTATGGAAGTCTGCCTTTTCCAAATTTTATATTAACCACAATCATACAGATGGGAAGAAAACACAATTTACCAATGAACAGAAAAAAAAAACCACATTTTAAAAATGTATTAGAATTGTACAGTGGGCAAGACCATGAAGTAGATTTGCATAAAATAATGCAAAAACAAGTGAATTACAAAGGAAAGTTTGCAGGATGTCTCTCTGACTCTTCTTTGAGAGACCAGCATCATTCATTGAAATCAGGGTAAAGTAGGAAGGATAAATTTGTGGGTAGGATCATGTAGAATAATTTAAAGTGGTCCTTACTGACTTTGTGAGGCTTCTAGACTGGAATTTCCAGATGTTAGACTACAAGTAGGTTTTAGGCAGTGATAAAATTGTCCAAGCTGTGTGGAGTAGATAAATTAATATTTTTCTCAAACATTAACACTTTAATATATATATATAATCCTTTAGTCCATATTTTTTTCCATTGAGTACTTTTCTATATTTCACTTTAATTTGAATTATTTAAAGATATCATCTCATTTAATGTAATGGTGTTATTATCACCACCTTAAATAAGAAAATTGAGACTCCAATTTTAATTTGGAGTCTGTGGTTAATTTGTGTAATTAGTTATAGTGCTGACACCTGAGTTTTAACAACTCTGTTAGTGAAGACCCTACCATTAATCATTGTTCCTTGGTCCTATTTTTCACAGTCAATGCTGAGTAATATTCCCATTGTTTTCAAGAAAAAAATTCAAATTCAGTCATCTGTATCAGCGCCCTTCAGAATCCGGCCTTCCTCCTGCTAACAGCTTCATTTCCCACAGTGTTCCACACTGCACTCTTCTTCAGAAACTCGAGTCTCAGTTAATCACAGATTGAGCTATATTCTCGGGTGCAACTTCAGCTGCATTTGCATTGGTTTCTTCTGTTTTGAATGTGGTCCTTTCTCTTACCCCAGGTTAAATTCCATTAACTCTCAGGGCTCCTGAAAAGGCGATTTCCTTTAGGAACTTTTCTCTTACTCTCCTCAGTTTCAAGTAGATGTCATTTTCTCTGTGTTCCTGTTTTCACTCTATTTAGACACCTGCATTGTGCTCGTCATACTATTCTATAGTTTTCATTTTCTCTATTAGTAGATATTAAGGCTTTTGAGATTATGTTCTATATCTTAAGAAAGAGTTTTCACCTTCAGTGCTTGGCAGATTGTCAGATACAATAAATGCTCAGATAATATTTGTTGAGGAATTAGATAAATTAATAAATATAAATTTAAGGAGAAGATTTATGTAAATTGATGACTTCGGGAAGAATATTCTGAAACAAATTGAAAAATACACATTTAAGGAAATACGTTGAAAACATCTATAAAATTTTAAAAGATAAAATGCAAAAGTATTTTTGTATATAAATTAACTTTAATTATCGGAAGGCCATAAGAATTAAAATTCTAAGATAATAGCAAATTATATGAAGACACTTAAAAATTAGTGAATGAAATATTTAGTAAATAATATGTACAACATTCAATCACATTAGAAATCCAGAAATTCAATTGATTATACATGCATATATGGAAAGGGATAATAAGATCATTGAAGTATTACAATTCTTTCCAAATGGACTAATATAATCACACCCAAGTAATATCTCTATAACTATTTTATCTAAATAAAAAATAATCTCAGCTATATCATCTGAATAAACACAAGTACACAAATGTCCATGTGGAAAACACAGTGACCAAATGTACTATCCACAAAGGTTGGTTATAACCATTAGGGGATCACCAGAAAAGATAGACACATTCTGTCAATTAAGAAGAAAATATAATTCTAGGTTATGTAAGGTGATCCTGCTGTTTGCTCCCACAGAAGAGAATTCTGCATAGAATACTGTATTATTCTGACAACTGATTAGCATTTTGATGTGCTCAAAATTTGTTCACATGGAAATAAAATATTAAGGCAAACAGCAATTCAAAGAATAGATGGAACTATTGCACAAAAATGTTTTTCTATGTCTTTAGATAATTGGTTGCCAAGGAGTGCACTCAAGATAATTTTTACCTTCTCTGATTACCACAGGTGCAAATTTATAACAACAATAAAAAACCAGGAAGTATCTTTTTGTTTAGTAAATGATGATAAAATATGATAAAAATATGTCTCAAGATTACTGGAGAGTGTCAAGCTTAAATTTTCTTTTCTATAGTAGAGATGAAAAAATAAAAATAGTATCAAATATATTTTATTATTCAAAGAGAAGTATCTCAAAATTTGTAAATTATATTTTTACAAAATTTTTTCAATGTGTAACATCTCATACTCTATTGTTATTAGAAAGTTACTCTAAACCTACACTATATAAAAACAACTGATCCTTCTTGATTAAACTCAATATGTGATTTTTTTATACATACCATACTTGAGTAAAAATGTTACATTTAATTGTTGAAGATGAATGTTCTAAAAAAAAACCGCGCAACGATGAATGTTCTTAAAAAAAAAAACGCACAACATAAAAGTAATTTACAAGTAGTTGAAATGTGTTTAAACTGTGCTTGGTCCTAATTGTGATAAGGGAATTACAGTTAACTTTTGGGATATGCACTTGCTCTTTTGGTTCACAGTCTATTTAGTAAATGACCTCTTCCAGCACAGGAAATGTTACCTCAGTGGCTCATAAATGCTAATGTACAACTAAAAATTGCCATCCTCACTCAAAATGCCACTTTACTTCTGTAGTATCATGCTTACATCTCCTTTGTTCATTCACTTTTCAGAACATAAAAGTAAGTATCTTCCACATGTTTTAGTGTGGGCACGAAAGAGCCCAATTTCTCTTTTAACATGCAAAAAAGCCTGTATTTGGGATTATCTTGGGAAGTATATTAAACAAATTTTATTCTGTTATATTCCATTCAGCAAACACTTTTGACCCTTCAATTACTATTTTTAAAATTAGTTATAATATATCTTATTGGTATTATTGGCTTTCCTTTTCTTTTGACCTTCTTAATTTGAGGCATTGGCATTTGCTCATTTCAAAAAAATCTCACACTATGTAAATTACAGCAGACTGATGTCACCCTTATGTTTCCCGAGCCTTTGGCTATTTGCAATTTGAGAAGGAACCCACAAGAAGATGATGCAATCTATTCTCTTTCTAAAAATGTGTATTTTATGGATTGTAAGATATTCTACTGGAAAAAGTAAAGTGGATTATGTTTATAAGACCAAAATACAAAATCTCACATAGAATTTGGAGCTGTTGCTGTCTGATGGAAATTTCGTTGAAAACAAGGGAGCCCATATTGCTGCATAATGACCTGCAGAACAACCACCTAACACATTATCTATAGATAGCATTATTGTTGCTTATTTTAAAATATGCTTTATTTCCCCAAATTGAGTTTTATGATTAATCAGTTCTAATTAATTCATTTTAATTAATTAATATTTAGCATGTCCTTTCTTCCAAAGAGAATTTTAGTATTTTTGAACTATAAAATCTTTGTGATTGTCATCAGAATCATAAATTTTTGAAAATTGAATTAACTTTAAAAATGGTAAGGAAAGCATATTCTTACAAAGTAATTTGCAATCTAAACAAAGTTCACGATGTAAAAGTTACTTTAATAGTTAATTATGCATATAGCTTTCATAATCCCTAAAGACTTATGATCATAAAAGTTCTTAAAATGTATTCTATAATAAAATGTTATATAGTTATTGTTTTAAAATTCTAAAGTTCACAATTTAAAAATCATTTAATAGGTAATTATGCACATAGTTTTCATAATCCCTAAAGAATTATGATCATAAACGTTCTTAAAATGCATTATATAATAAAATGTTATATAGTTACTGTTTTAAAAATCTACAATTATGAAAACTGGTCAGTAGTGTTATTTTGTTGTTGGATCTTTACCCAGTTTGTGTATCAATGTGATGTTAGCTTCATAAATTGAATTGGAGGGAGTTCCATCTTTCTCGATTGCCTGGAATCCTTTCAATAGGATTGGTATCAGCTCCTTCTTGTGTGTTTTGAGAATTCTGCTGGAATTCTTATGATGTCGTCGATTTCCTAGATTGTTATTGGTCTATTTTGGGTCTCAATTTCTTCTTGTTTCAACCTGGGGAGGCTGTGTGATGTGAAAAAATTCTCCATTTAATTTAGTTTTTCATTTAATTTAGGTTTTCAAGTTTGTTTCCATAAAAACCGGACCCAACAACACATATCAAAAATCATTCGCCATGACCAAGTAGGCTTCATCCCCGGATGCAAGGCTAGATCAACATCTGCAAGACCATAAACATAATTAAATACATCGACAGATGTAAAAACAAAAACCACATGATTATATCACCAAACACAGAAAAAGCTTTTGATAAAACTCAGCAGCACTTCTTGATAAAAACCCTTAAACATCTAGGCATAGATGGAGTATAGTAAGAGCCATCTATGAGAAACCAACAGTCAACGTACTGCTAAACAGACAGAAATTGGAACCATTTCCCATGAAAACCAGAATGAGAAAAGTATGCCCACTCTTCACCTCTCCTGATCAACATAGTATTGGCAGTCCTAGTTAGAGAAATCAGACAAGAGAAGGAGATCAGGGGTATTCAAATAGGAAAAGAGGAAACTAAGTTATCCCTTTTTACAAACCCAAGAGAATCTGCCAATAACCTCTTTGAACTGATAAAAGACTTTGGCAAAGTTCTAGGGTATAAAATAAATGTGCAAGAGTTAATCACATTCCTGTACACCAACAATAGGCAGAAACTCAAATAAAAAGTACAATCCCATTTACAATAGTAACAAACAAACAAAAAAAAGAAGGGCCTTGACATCTTCCTAACCAGAGAAGTAAAATAACTTTACAACAAAAACTACAAAACACTGCTCAAAGAAATCAAGGATGACACAAACAAATGGAAAAAGTCCCATGTTCATGAATTGGAAGAATCAACATTGTTAAGATGTCCATCCTACCAAAGACAATCTCAGATTTAATGCAATACCCATTAAATTACAAGCAGCATTCCTATCAAACCTGGAAAAGACAATACAGGAATTCATATGGAAACATAAACAACCATAAATAGCCAAAACAATCCTCAACAAAAAACAAACAAACAAACAAAAAAGCAGGAGATATCCCACTCCCAGATTTTAAACTTTATTATAAAGCTACAATAATCAACAACCTGGTATTGGTATAAGAACAGGCATGTAGAGCAATGGAACTGGGAAAAGATTCTGAAAGCAAAACCTCAATTTCTCAACTAACTCGTCTTCAACATGCAGAAGATTTTAAAAAGACCCCTATCTATCACCATATACAAAAATCAACTCTAAAGGGATCAAAGAACAAATGTAAAATCTCAAAATATAAGAACCTTAGAAAACACAGGCAACACCCTTATGGAAATTGGAACTGGTAACCAATTTCTGATCAAAACACCAAGTGCCTATGCCATAAGAGTTAATATAGACAAGTGGGACCTCATCAAACTGAGAAGCTTCTGAAAACCAAAGAAACCATCAAGAGAGTGGAGAGATAGCCCATAGATTGGGAAAAAAATATTTGCCAACTATATATCTGACAAAGGCCAAACATTTAGGATCTACAAGGAACTCAAACATGCCAAAAAGGAAAAAAAAAAAAAAAGTCCATTACAAAGTGGGCAAAAGATATGAATAGACACTTCTCAAAAGAAAACACATGAACAGCCAACAGATACATGAAAAAATGCTTATCTTCGCTAGTCATTAAAGAAATGCAAATTAAATCCACACTGAGATACCACCTAACTTGAGTCAGAATGGTCATCAAAAATAACTCAAAAAACAGATGCTGGAGAGTGTGCAGGAAAAAAGAACACTTCTACCCTGTTGGCGGGAGTGTAAACTAGTACAACCTTTGTGGAAAAGAGTATGGCAATTCCTAAAAGATCTAAACACTGACCCTCCAAATGATCCCACAGTCTCCCTACTGGGAATATACCTGGAGGAACTCAAATCACTCTATAAAAAAGATACCTGCACATGTATGTTCATTGCAGCATTATTTACAATAGCAAGAACAGGGAACCAATCATGCTGCCCATCGAAAGAGGACTGGATAAAAAAATGTGATACATATACAAGATGGAATATTATATAGCCATAAAGAAGGACAAAATTATGAACTTCACGGCAACTTCAATGGAGTTAGTGTCTATTATACTGAGTGATCTATCACAGAAAGAAAGAATTGAGTATCACATGCTTTCACTCATAAGCAGACCTTGAGCAACTATTACAATACGATAAGAAAGGGTTTGGCAGTAGTGGGAAACTGCCATGGTGGGGGGGAACTCCTTATCAACAAGGGTACTTGCATGATGAACATATGTATATCTAACCCTGAATTTTACTCGTCTTTAAAATAAGTTTTTTTAAATCTACAATTATACAATAACAAGTTGAAATATAACCTCTGTAAAATTCATATCCTTACTTTTTCTGATATTTATGGGGGGTGGTTTTGCACATTTAGAGATCACTATATTTTGTGTCTTTACCTTCTATATAGATTTTAAGCAGTTTAGCAATATTGTTGGTGCTTCAAAAAAGGAAAGTTTGGTTGGTATATTGGAAAACAACAACTTTATCTATTATTCAGGATTTGAGGTAGACTGCTTAAAATACTATTAAAGTAGATAAAATATATTGATTTTGAAGATCTGAAAGCAACTGCACTAAAGGTATACATCATGTATGTTTACCTGGTTTAATCATGAGTGACAATCAAATCATGCTTACTTATAAGAACTATAATTTGTGGTTCAATGCTAAATACTTTTCTAGACATTAATAAAGTATGACATATTCATGGTACATGCTATACTATTAAAATATTTAATATTATGATCAACTATGGCTATTAAAATTTTAAGTGTTGTTTAATAGGTTTATTTTTTGTAGATCATAGTTTTTAAATAAGTGATCTAGCAATAAAAATTAATGTCTTCGCAAAAACATAGTGTATGCCAAATATCTGAATGGGTTTATTTTTTAATTTATTTGTATCCTTTGACCATTCTCGAATGTATGTAATATTATTTAAATAAATTATGTAAACCACTACTTTAACACATTAATATCCGCCTGGCTTATTATCTAAATCCATCATAATTACATGTCTTACCTGCACTGCTTTGCATATACTATTAGTAAATTATTTTTACAATTCATTTGATTTTGTAATGATTATTTGTACACACTTATCAAAACAACAACAACAACACAGAACTAATTTTGGGAAAAAGAGATATAAAAAAAGAAAAAATGAACTTATGTATATGCTGATTTTGTAGGTGCGATTTCAACTGATTAAGGTAAAATATTTAGACACACACATTCATTTTATTTAAATTATAAAGTTTAAAAGTGTGCTTAAATAATATTGTATTGAAAAAAATTAATCAATTAATTTTGAACTGACATTCTCCACACAGTATCACTGAAATACACAGATGCAGAAATTTACTCAGTTTGGTCTCAAAGATAATACTTTTTAAAATTTTCTTAAATTTTTATAAATATAATTAAATTTTAATTTATACATTTAAATTTTATGTAAATTTGAAAATATGTATAAACTTTAAAACATTGTCTCTCTGGCATCTAAAAACAATGAACATAACTCATTTGTGGCAATTAGCAGCATAGGATAGCATAGATACAGAATACCTATGATCAAGAGAACACGTCAGACAGTAATGTATTGATATTTAGGTGACAGTCACTTAGAAGTCAGGAGCTTCTTTAATTTTGTAAGAAACTTCTCACTTGCTTTGATGGTCTGTATAATTGTGCAGTACACTGACATGGATGGACACTCCTGATCACTTCAGTAAAAAAGTGAAATTGTTTTTTATAATTCAAGCACACTGGGTGAACAACAATTAAAAAGTTACACTTGTTGACTGCAAAAGATTTCGGAGCTAAGAACTGTTTCCCCAAGAGCATTTATTCAGGGCCTTGGAGAATTGTGTGCACCGAAAATGACAGCAGAATACTTTGCACATGTAAGAAAGACTTTTTACAGACTCAAACCTACTCTTGGGAGTTTAAAAACAAAAAGCCAGGGTCCATCCCAAGGCATCTTTAAACATATCAAGATAGACCTTTACAAATATAGCTAAGAGATTACTAATGAAGATGATGAACAAGTCATAAGATAATTAGAAATCTAGTAGTTCCGGACACGTTTATATTACTTGTAAAACTGCAGGGAGCTACTACCAATGTTATTACTTATATAGAAAATAAATAATAACAATATGTTATCTATATACAAATACATAAAAATAAATAAGATGAAATTAAAGACTGAAAAATGTTAGAGGGAATTAAAAATCATGGAATTTTAAAAAGCATTGGATTTTATTTTATAAGTTGAAAAATAAATGTGCATGTTTTAAGTTTAATGAGTACAAATTCTGATTTCTTATCATTTGCTTGATTTTGAGCAATTTTTTTTAATGATGCAGGGCATTATTCATTCATCTGACAAGTGAGGCAATAACACCTTATTAGCTTGTCATTGGGATTAAATATGTTTCTAATTTTGTGTATTTCAGAAAAATTGAAATGCACAGCTGCAAAATATTGGTATAATTAGGTTTCTTATAGTCAAGTTGAGTAACCACTCCCCAACATAATGATGTTCCAAGCCAATTGCACAAGTGGTTTATGCTGAATAAATTTTAAATAATTGAATTATTTATTTATTATAAATAAAGATAATTCATTATGGCAAAAAAGAAGAAAGTTTGGCTAGTTTTGTGTCACTCTATAATGTAATATATAATTGCACACTTAAATGTAGAATTAGGTGAATGTTTTATCATCAAAAAACAAAAGTTATTACTAAATATATTCATTTACTTTTGAACCTGAGCTAAAAAGTCTATTGTCAAGATATTTTAATTTTTAAAACACCAATACTCATGTCCATACCGTAAACTTTCTAGATAATTGCTGTATCAGAATGATAAATAATTTCTTCCATATGATAACCCCAAATTTATAAGATTATAAATTAATTTTTTCCAGCACTCAGTGTAATTTTAAACACAATTATTTACCAACTTTCTCCTGATATCAAATTTTTTATATGATGACTTTATTTTATTTTTTTGTGTTGTTGGAGCCTGCCCCAGGAATGTTTCTCCATCAGGTAGAATACTTTTCTGATTAAGCACTAATTTATAGAATTCACACTAAGCTATCTGCACTAAATTCACTCAATATTCCCGTAAGACACTTGGAATTAAGAGTAAATGAAACATAAATATTATTGCAATCAAAGTCAAGATTTTTCTCAGCAAGTCTTTCTCTGAGACTGCTCTAGCATACACAAATATATTTGATTGTTATTCATTCTCTGTTACAAAAGGCATGGCCATGCAAAAAGTAACAGTTTGCACCATAACAACAGAAAACATTAAAAAAGAAAAATCTCTCAAAATGTTGGATTTTTACTGAAGCAACTTCCCAGTGAATTTCTCAAAATAATTTTGATGCAAAGTATACACACACTAACTTACTGAAAATAAATCATCTCTAAATACTTAATAGTCACAACTAAATAAAATGATGTAGAGTATTTGATAAAATAATGGGCAACTTGGCGAGACCTCATCTCTACAATAAATCAAAAAATCAGCCGGGCGTGGTAGCGCATGCCTGTAGTTCCAGCCACTCAGAAGGCTGAGGAGGGAGGATCGCCGGAGCCCAGCAGGTCGAGGCTGCGGTGGCCGGGAGAGGCCACTGCACTCCAGTCTGGGCGACAGAGTGAGACTCCAACTCAAAATAATAATAATAATAATGAATGTAAAATCAAAGCAATCAATATAAAACATTTATTTCTGGTATTAGTTTAATAAATAGTACTAATGTCTGATTAAAATATTTCTGGTTAGTGAAACTAAGACAGTAGTCATTGATCTCTTAACCACACAAAGGAGTCTGTATTTTCTGCCAAATTTAATTTTAGATAATGGGACACTAAATTGAATAATACATGATAACTATATAATATTGCCAAAGCTTGCAATTCCTACGATAAGTATAAGGGAGGTCTATTGTATACGCAGAAAGACTCAATAGTTAATGCAACTTTGGGATATTGTCATGTAGTTCAGGGTCCATGGATCAAAGACATTTAATTTAAAAGTTTGTTATAAGAGTGTTGTGGAGCCAATTAGGTAAATACTGATGGGAGTGGAGCATTTTTTTTGAGGGGGAAAGAAGTGTTCAAAGACATACAGGTGTAAAAATGCAGATAATTTTAAAGTAAAATAGTAAACTTGAAACAGAAAAAGAATGGAGGTCGTAAGAATGAGCAAGCAGGCAGGAAAAATGTTTTTTTTTGTTTGTTTGGTTTTTTTTTGAGTTGGAGTCTCACTCTGTCGCCCAGACTGGAGTGCAGTGGCCGCCTCCGGCCACCGCAGCCTCGACCCGTTGGGCTTCGGAGATCCTTCCCCCTCAGCCTTTCAAGTAGCCGGAATTACAGGCGCGCGCTACCACGCCCGGCTGATTTTTTAATTTATTGTAGAGATGAGGTCTCGCTGCCCAGGCGGGTCTCGAACCCGCGGGCTCAGGCAATCCACTCACCTCAGCCTCCCAAAGGCGCGGGATTACAGGCTGAGCCACCGAGCCCGGCTAAATGTTCTGAAGTGTTTCACAGGATATAATAAAGCAATTTATCTAGAAGGCAAAGGTAAACTTTAAGGAGAAAGAAGATAATTGTTTTTCAGGAACCTGAATTCAGTTTTGGCAAGAAGGCAGAAGATCTGTTTACAGCTACTCAGCAAAGAGTCTGGACATTTACTAATAGGGTGGTAATTAAAGGCATGATATTGGATGAAGTTATTCAAGGAGTGATTCTCCAGTGAGGACAGGAAAATAAACAAGACACGATGAAGAACAGATGTCCCCAGTTTCCGGTCACGCATCGGTACCAGTCTGTAGCCTGTTGGAAATGAGGCAGCACAGAAGGAGGTGAGTAGTGGCCAGTGAGACAAGCTTCATCTCTATTTACAAGGCTTCCCTTCACATGCATTACCGCCTGAGCTCCCCCTCCCGTCAGATCAACATTAGATTCTCATAGAAGCACAACCCCTCTTGTGAACTGTGCATAGGATCTAGGTTGTACGCTCCTTATGAGAATCTAATGCCTGATGATCTGAGATGGAGCTGATGCAGTGATGGTAGTGATGGGGAGAGGCTGCAAATACAAATTAACATTAGCAATGACGTTTACCACAGAGACCGTAATAAATCAATTGCTTTCAGACTCATATTAAAACCCTATTAGTGAGTGGCAAGTGAGTTGATGTACTTCAATTGTACAGCTGCATCTGGTGGCAGACTTTAAGTCAGAATCCTACTCATATTTTAGTTCAAGTGTGGTGCTTCTATTATTTTATCTACCACTTTCACCCATGCCTCTTTTTTTAAATTTTGAGTTGTATGATTATTTCATTATATGTTACAATGTAATGATAATAGAAATAAAGTTCACAATAAATCTTTTGTGTTTGAATCATCCTGAAACCATCGCCCATCCCAAACCCCTGCCCCTGTTCATGGAAAAACTTCGTCTTCCACAAAACCAGGTGCTAATGCCAAAAAAATTGGGGACCACTGCTGAAGAACTACGATGCTAAAATGTGTGAAGAAGGAGAAGAATTCACAGGTGAATAGGAACATTCAAAATGGAACAAAGAAAATCAAGAAAGAATTGCTTTATAGCAGCTAATACTGAAAGGGAGGTTGATAAGTTATGCCAAATGCTGAAGAGGGAGAATATAAGTTAAATAAGAACTCTAAAATTGTCACTTAAAAAAAAACACAAAAAAGTAGAATGTATGTATATATATGCTCATGTAAGGATGAAAATAGTTCATCGACAAACTTGGAAGAGTGCCCTCATCAGACACCATAACTGCAGGCACCTTGATCTTGCACGTCCCAGCCTCCAGAACTGTTAGAAAAGAAAACTTCCATTGTTTTAGCCATCCAGTCTATAATTTTATTTTACAGCAGTCCAAACTATGACAGGTACAATTTCAATTTCATTAAAAAAGTGCTGTATATGCAAATGGAATAGACTGGTAAGAAGTATCACACCATATTAATATTATGTGTTATTTCCATTTTTGAAATTTTATAAATTCCTGCAGATATCTTTAGACTTAACATAAAAAATAAGACATTTATTAAGTATTTTACTTAAGGAGTAGGGTGTTAAACTGAAAAGAGTGCTTAGTTTAGAATCCAGCTTGCCTGAGCTTCAATACCAGCTCCTCTACTTATTGTTTTTGTAGTGTTAAAGGTCAGTTGGAAAAGGATAGAAATTCATTGGAATTGTTTATCCTTTTTCACTAAATTGAAATTTCACTTTTATCATATTTCACATTTTGATACATCAGTGATTTTATGGATTATTGTATTTCACTGATGCACTGTGTAATTCTGAAAAAAATGACAATCCATTTAAAGATTAAGGTAAAATGAGCTCAATAAAATATTAAAGTATAAGCCAGCATCTTAATTAGCCCCTCTCAGTGTACATTAACAAAATGTATTGTTTATCATTATTTCTACTCTGCTGACTTTAAGCAAAGTCAATACTTGAAATGATAGAAAAATTGTTAAGGATGGCATTAACCTGAATACTTATATTTGAAAAAGAATAAAAGTGAAGCTGAGATCTTGAATCTTCAGGAAACTGATATATTCAGTTCTTGGGCCAGGCAATAAAATTGTAGACAGGACACAGAGCCAACAAAGGTAGCTCAAAAGGAAGAGAGAGCTATAGCGAAGTGTCATAAATGAATAATTGAAATGGAAAAAAGATTATGAGCAAGTGATTTCAATAAAATGTCGAACAAAGGAGCAAGTAAGGTGGTAATACATTTCAAAATCTAGACACAAAGCAGAGACCAAAGAGCACCACCAAGTAGGTGATATTGTAGATTCAGATATGTTATGGTAAGCCTAAATGCACTAAGAATTTTTTTCATGTAAAAGTACTTTGGGATATGTGCTTTTGTGCAATGCCTTTTTCCTGGCATTTCCTTCCATTTTAAAAGTATTATTCAGCTCTCTAATTTATTTGCTTTATAACATAATACAACCGATGTATGTTGTTATTTGCATGTCTTTTTTTCCCCAGGGGGCTATCTACTACAGAGAAATGCCCAACTAGGCTATTGGCTATAATGCATATTTTTAAAACAAGAATAAAAATACTTACATATGTATTCATACACAGATATATTTATAATATAGTTATGCACACATAATACATACACACAGATCTATATATAATATATACTTTAGCTTATAATACTTATACACAGATATATTATATATATTTGCTGACCAAAAAAAAAATGATAATTTGTTTGATTCACTCTAATTTTGTCCATGGAAACATTAATCATAAAAACTGATTATTTGGGAAAAAAAGGATTCCTTTTTTTTTCAAAACAGGAACAGAAAATATGATTTCAGTTACTGATGTTAGTTTCGATGGGTTTTCCCTCCAAATTTCATGTTGAAATGTGATCCCCAGTATTGTAGGTGGGGCATATTGAGAGGTGTTTGGGTAATGGGTGTGGATTAATCATAAATGGCTTGATGTTCCCCAACCCCATGGCAATAAATGAGTTCTCCCTCTATTAGTTCAGGCACATCTGATTGTTCAAAGAGCCTGGCACCTCCTCTTCCCTCTCTTGCTTCATATTCTGGCCATGTAACAATGTAGGCTCTTCTTTCCTTTCCACCATGATTTAAGTTTTCTGAGGTCTCACAAGAAGCCAAGCAGATGCTGGTATCAGGAAAAAACATGAGTTAAAATAAACCTTTTTCTTTATAAATTACTCAACCTCAGACATTCCTTTATAGCAATGCAAAATGGACAAATACAGTTGCATTATGTTGTGAATTTGTAACATATATAAAATATACAGGTTAGGTATGGTTGTTCACAACTGTAATCCCAACACGTTAGGTTAGTGAGATGGGAGGATCGCTTGAGGTCAGCCTGGGCAACATTGTAAGATCTCATCTTTACAAAAAAAAAAGTAAAAAATTAGCCAGGTGTGGTGGCACATCCCTGTAGTCTAGTTGCCCATGTCACACACCTATAGTCCTAGCTACCCAGGGGACTGAGGCAGAAGGATCACCTGAGCCCAGGAAATAGAGGCTGTGATGTGCTGGGGTTATGCTACTGCACTCCAGCCTGGGCGGCAGAGTGGGTGACAGAGTGAGGCTCTGAGTAAAAAATAAAAAATAAAGTAAAATAAAATAAAATAAAATGATAAGCATATTAGACAAAACTTTAGAAATCTGGAAAAAGTAAATGATAAATTGTTCTTTCCTCTTCATCATTTAGAAGAGTTGTTGATTGCAAATACACGATCTATAGCTTCTCCGATACAGTTGAGTTTTAAAAATGTATTCTAGAACCATGGATCCCACTAAATGTATACAGATACTTATCAAATTAGGCAACTCATTCCATTGAAGGAATTATTTTTGTTTTTCCTGCAATCAGGGCTCATTTGAAATCAGTTAGAAGAGTTAAATATAACTTGACTGCCCTCAGTCTTTTAAATTTCTCATTTTGAGCGTTCTCAGGTCTAACACAGAACCAGAAAATAACATATTTTCTAACAAGATACATTTACATTTATATAATTTTTAAACAATTTTATTTCAAACATTGATTTCCTTTAGCATTTTGAAACACAGATCTATTTCTTGAACTATGCTTCCACATAATTAACGTATACAATGAGCTTATTTTATGTTAATGATATAGACAAAAGTAAGTACTTGAATCAAAAGCAAAATAATACCTACCATTTGAGTCCTTGCAATGAAGAGGCTCTGCATTTATATTTTTCACATAAGAACCAGGAATAGTGATGCAATTATTCTAACTCTGTGGAGGACTAGTGATATTAGAAACACTAATTTCACCTTAGGTCACAGAAATGGAATGTGTAATTCTGAGTTTGAATATTAGGTTTGTTTAGTTCTGAAGCTGTAGTCAAAAAGCATAGAAATGAATTATATGCATTTTATTTTATTTAGACAGAATATAAGAAGGTTATAAATGGAAAGAACATTGACAAAACGCTCTATTTTTGCATGCAACAAGTATGTTATAGAAAGAGATCCAACAAAATTAGCACTTTTGAAAACATAACTTTTGACACCATGTGCTCATAGCTCTTAAGTGGGTGACTATAACTAACTGATTTAGATTTTCTGATTTTAGGGTCCCTGTTATACTTAATGAAGGATAAAAATCATAGGGTTGTACAAAATTTTTCTGGCATCTTTTGGGCCAGAATCTTCCTGTACTTATTACAATAAGTAGAAGAAACTGAATTCTGTGCAACAGAATATTGGTTTTGTGTTATACAACCTTAGGTTAAGTTTGATTCTTCACATTTTAGGAATGATTTCTAAATGCATTAATAAAGGATACAAACATATATTAAGTGGTCACTAAATACATATGATTTAAAAGACTTTACAAATGCTTTTTTAAAATGCAAATAAATATTTGTTAAATCCATCAGGACTTCCACTTGCATTTAGGTATGACATATACTTTAAAAATACCTCATTATGCCGGGCAGAGTGGCTCACACCTGTAATCCTCTGGGAGGCTGAGGCGAGAAGATTGCCTGAACCCAGGGGTCTGAGACCAGCCTGAGTAACATGGCAAGATCTCGTCTCTACAATAAATAAAAAAATTACCTAGGTATGGTGGTGCATGCCTGTAGTTCCAGTTACTTGGTAGGCTAAGGTAGAAGGAGCACGAACCCAACAGGTCCAGGTTGCATTGGTCATGAGTGTGCCACTGCAATCTAGGCTGGGTCACAGAGTAAAACTCCTATTTAAAAAAAAAAAAGATCTCATTATAAAATAATACATTGTTAATGTGTTTCACTGATTTAAACAATAATAACAGTCTCAATCAGACTTTTTTTTTTTTTGCAAACTTTGCTATTTAGTTTTCCTTTTAGGCTGTAACAGAAGTATGTCTTTTTAAGAAGTTTTCAAAAGAAAATATTTAAAATATAACCGTGATACCTGGTGGATATTAAGAATTTTGTATAATACCTATTTGTCATAAGAAAAAATAAACATCTTAACAATATATTTTATTTACAAAAGGAGAACCTAGAATTTTTTGGTAAAATTTTATAATACAGTGAGTAACTTAGAGATGATGTGATTTTTAATTTCATTTGCCCCAGAGCATCTAATGGTATTTTAAAGGAAGATGTGGGAAAAATAAATTGAAATGTCGAAGACAAAATAAGAAATGTGATGTATCTATAACATGAATAGAAAGGGGAAAGACTAATATATAATTGAACAATTCATTAAATTTTGAAAAACTTCAATTTATTTAATAGTCATTTAATTTTTTAAAGTGATTTTAGTTTTAGATTATGAAGTATAACTTGCATGTAATTTCTAGGTTATTCTTTTTATTATTCCAGTGAATCAAGGAAGATACTAAATTAATTTATATTTGCAAAATTTCCAACATTTTCTTATTTCAGAAATTTCTCTGATTTATTATACATCAGACTAGTATAGAAATACACTAAATATGTTAACATACTAAGAAAACCTAGCATTGTCTTTTTAACTAAATTTATTACTTTTCATAATAATATTAAAACATACATAATTATGTACTACACATTAAACATTAAATAATTTAACAATATGTGTTGATATATGAAAAGACACCAAAATCATTCTCAGGTATTTCATCAGGGCACATCTGCTCCTACTATAAGAAAAAAAACCATATACCTTATGTAATTTCTTCTTATGCAATAAATTTTCCACATATGATGCATTTTTATAAAAAGCTCAATGTTGGCACTCTGCTGAAGACCAAAGAAGTAAGGAAGTGAAGTAATCACAAAGCTGTGTTTACTGATACTGATAGGGATGATGATACCTCAAAACAGTAGAGGCCAGGTGGAGAACGTTCATGGCCAGAAGCCCGGGGACCTCAGTGGCGATAACAGCCCATAAATCTAGAGGGATAGTCAAAGGCTGTTGACTCTCGGCCGGGCTCGGTGGCTCAGCCTGTAATTCCAGCGCTTTGGGAGGCTGAGGTGAGTGAATTGCTTGAGCCCGCAGGTTCGAGACCCGCCTTGCCAACTTGGTGAGACTTCATCTCTACAATAAATCAAAAATCAGCTGGACGTGGTAGCGCACGCCTGTAGTTCCAGCTACGTGGAAGGCTGAGGTGAAAGGATCGCCGGAGCCCAGCAGGTCGAGGCTGCGGTGGCCGGGAGCGGCCACTGCACTTCAGTCTGGGTGACAGAGTGAGACTCCCAACTCAAAAAAAAAAAAAAAAAAGAGATTATCATAATAAATAAAAACCTAGGGAGTAAGACACACTTCAAGGTGTTATAAGTAAAACATGGGTCATGGTCAAGATCTTATCTATGATGTAATTAAAAGATTCTCTTTAGAGGGTGTGCTTCATAGTCTTTTCAACCAGTAACAGTGCTCTAGGAATCTTATGGGCTTGACTCCTAAACCCTCTGGTCAGGTGTCCCCAATTCCTGCAGTGGTCTTGTGTGGTTAGCGGCCTGTTAGGAACCAGGTAGCACAGCATCAGGTGATGGGTGGACAAGACAAGCAAAGTTCCACATCTTGTTAGATCAGTAGCTGCATTAGATTCTCATAGGAGAGCAGACCTTCTTGTGCACTGTGCATGTGAGAAATTTTGGTTGCACACAACTTATGATAATGTAATGCCTGATGAAACCCACCCTCAAACACTGTCACATGAAAAAATTGTCTTCCAAGAAATTGGTTCCTGATGCCAAAAGTTTGGGGACTGCTGCTGTAAGTGATACAGGGAGAGTTCTATAATATAATCTCAAATATTTCATTCCACAGCATCCTGACTCATGGGTAGATATAGATAAGGCCTGTCAGGATAAAATTTACATTCTGTTTTTTTCTAATGAAAAAAGTATAAATTGATATATAAGAAACCATAACATTTTTAAGCAAATTATCTCAACCTGGGCTAAATATGTCAGTGAATTGTCAGTGAAAGCAAAAAAGCCTGTAAACCTTCAATTTCTTATGACCAAAATCCTGATTTTTGAGACATCTGAGGAAGTTATTCAGATGTAAAAATAGATTATGGAAAAGAAATAATAATTCAGATGATGTAGCAAAGATACCAGAAGTATAAACATAAGAGCCCCATATAATTACTCCTAAGGAGCAGAACAAAGTCTTAATCCAGAAACTAAAAATATATGTCAGGCTATTTTTCCAGAAATTTAGTAAACCTGTGACCAATATGCCCACTCATTATTACCCTTTTTGAATTGACATATTTTTAAGCCCTCACCTAAAAAATATAGATTAGATGTGGCAAATGCGATCGGATAACTTGTCTCTTTAATTCACAGGTCTTCAAATCAAAATAAGTCATAACTGAGAAAGCTCATTTTTACCTGGTCATTGTTTACATGACAAGACCCAGGAATTTCAACCTGAGTCTGATGTCACAAAATTCTGAGAATTTTGAGGTCTTGGAGAGGATGAATATTTTTTACATATAAGGAGAATGAAAATAATTTGTGACCAGTGATTGGACTGTGTTTGTATAAGACAAACAAAAAAATGGTAATGATTTATTTGTCACTTTCCCCATTCAGACATTGTATGTCCATACCCTTGACTCTGGTCTGCCATGATTTTGACTTTGACTAATAGAATATTTCAATTTCAAGTCTAGCCTATAAGACAATTAAAAATTTCAACTTTATTGTTCCTAGGAACTCTTGAGTTCCTATGTAAAATATTTGGCAACTGTTTTAGTCCATTTTCTGTTTCTCTACAGAATACCACAGACTGGGTAATGCATAAAGCAAATAAGTTTATTTAGCTCACAGTTCTGGAGCATGGTGAGTTTAAGTACATGGCACTGGAATCTGGTGAGGGCCCTCCTGGTGCATTGTGACATGGCAGAAGGCATCACATGGCAAGACAAAACCAGTGTTCTAACTTAGGTCTCTTTTTCTTTCCTTATAAAGTCACCAATTCCTTCATTAAGACTCCATCTCGATGACCTTACCAATCCTAATTAACTCACAATGACTTCATTTCCAGACAACATATAAACTTGATGACTAAGTTTCCAACACATGAAATTCGAGGGACACCTTCAAACCATAGCAGCTACATTGAGGGAAAAAAACGTGAAATAACCTCCTGGAAATATAGAGACCTATATACTACACAGATGGGAACTGGGTAATTCAGTTAGTAGTGAGATCTACAATATACGATCCTAATTGCAATATTCCAGCCAGCTTTCAGCAAGTATAGTCATCCTAGCTGAAGTGCCAGACATATGAATGAGAAATTCATCTTGGACATTCAGCCCAAGCAAATGTTATGGAGGAGAGATGAGCTCTCCTCTATGTGTCCAACCCAAATTCTTGATCAATATATTTATAAAAAATAATTCAACTGTAGTTATTTTAAAACTTAAGCTTGGATTAATCCGAACTCAGTCGATAAACAGAACATGTATACTATTCAAAGATATAACAGTCAAATTTAAATGTTAAAATTTGTTAAAATTGAGAATGTTTGTTGTTAAGAGAGGTTAGCAGAAAGGATGAGATAAAAAGATTATTATTTATTATGTTATGTTCTATATACTTTGGCTTTTTCTATGTTAATGTGCTTTAATTGTATTTTCACTTTAAAATATAATATTTAAATATATTTACATTTGTTCAGAGATACATCAAGTAGAAAATGAAGAGAATTAACAAAATGGGTTCAAGCACGTTGTTTCCAAATATACCTTTATCATTTTTAAAACACTCAAAATGTGCTTTAAAAACTAAAAAAATAAAAACAAAAGTAGTAGGATGCAGAGTGCTAAGGGAGAAGTCTGTTTTTGAAATATGCACTCATAAATGCCTCAATGTAGCATATTGTGATAAAAATTATCAATAGGGAAATCAATTTTACCCAACAAATAGGCAGAAAATGTAACAGATAATAATGTTCAATGTAAATAAGCATGCAGAGAAACGAGTGGTCTTATATACTGTTGGTGGAAAATAAATTGGTACAGGATAACTTGGAAGTATTTATAATTTGAATGAGCATGTATTTACCCAGCAATTTCCATTTCAACTTATCTGATGTAGGTATTCACTGTTCACAAGTATTCTGCCTGCCTCTCCTCCTCAAAGGAATATGGCAATATTGCATTGTATTATCCCTTTTGATGTTAGGCATGACCAAATAAACCCCACTTCTGAGTGAAGTTTCAAGAGCTTGTATGTAATGTGTCGCACTCTTTTTCTCTTAGCTTAGATGTGGCTTTTCCGAAACCTGACTGAATACTGAAATTATAACTATATGAAGCAGAATTTTCTGCTGACCAAAGATTGTGAGCTAGAAATAAATTCTTACAGTTTGTATAGGACATTTCAGATTTCTTTCTTACTGCAGCATACCCTAATCAAACCCGACTAACAAATATTTATCCTATTAAAATATTCAAAGGTGAACATAAAGAGACCCCCAAATTTTTTATTGTAGCACAGTTTATAATAACAAAAAAATTATAATAACCTAAATGTTCAATAGTAAAACCAAATATGGAGTATAAGTATCTAGTACAAATGTAACTTTTAAGTTGCAGATTAGAAAATAATGTACTGAGATTTAGAATATAATGTACATGCATTAAATTGTATGTAAAGCTTATAAATACATAAAACAAAACAAAAAATACAAAGTGTTATATGCACGAAGGTGTACATAATTAAAACCAGAAAGTGAGGTTAGTAAGAAATGTGATTTCAGGAAGAAATCAAAGGAACATTTATCTCTACTACTGATAATTTTAACCTTGTGTTTATATTGATCCTGTGTAATTAAGTTAAAAAAGTAGTTGCATAAGAACACATTTAAAAATTAGTGTTTTCAAATTGGTTAATAAATTCACAAACATTATGTAGGTTTGTGTTGTGTAAGTGAAAAGAGGGGAAATTGGAAAACATTTAATGAAAGTAGATCTAGAATAATCAAAAAAACTTTGAGATAGAAAAAAGTTTGAGATAGAAAAATGGTATTTATATTTAATGCACATAATGACCAATAAATGATTAGGAATATTTAGAAAACATTGTAGTCTATATTGTGTGGAATGTAGTGTCTATAAAGATAAAGTTCAAAAACTGGAGTAATGCTCTAGAATATTTACAGTGAGAAATGTACCACGAATTAATGAAAGATTTTGCATAAATAAAGTCATTTTCAGAAAATTAATCCATTAGCATTGTTGAAGGATGGTCAGAATAAAGAAATACAAGAGGTAAAAAGCCATGCTATAGGATTAATTGTAATGGTTCAGATGAGAGTAAAAGAGATTTGAACCACAGGTGTGTCTATGAGAATACCCTTTACATAAAGAACAACGGAGATAAAAAACTTGTTTGATCTGGAATTGGTCAGAAATGTAGATAAGATTCACAGAGAAAAAAATGTTATTTTATCCTAATTATTAATTTAAATTCAAGAATGTTGCTATCTTAATGTTTCTGAAAAAGACTACATTTATTTTTATTTCTATTATGATGAGAAAATATCTTACAACTTATATCAGCAGTAGGATGTAAGCATATGAAGCTTTAAGAGTGCAACGGAAAAGATTTGGTTATAGCAGTAAGAACTGATGGCTACCTCTACATTTTTTTTCTTCTAAATTAAAGACAATTTAATTACTCTGAGTGAAAATTGTCTCAGTAGAATAAGATTCTTCCTGAAACACTATATGAAATTAAAAGTATATTTAAATGGACTCATCTACTTGTATTACTTAGATTTGACCTTGGTATTTTTTCTAATAGCATTTTAACATAAATAGAAGATATTATATAGAGTTATTTTTTTATTCAACCTGTTAACTTTACATTTATGAAATAGATCACAAATTCAATCTCACCTAACTGTACATTTTTTCATAAATATTCATTCACTTTCAATTATTCTGTTATCTTTTGGCCAATAACTGCTATAGCAGTGCCCCATTCTTCAAATTCTTCACTGGTTAAAAAATAAAAGATATAATATTATTGAAAAATAATATTAAAATATGTCCTACTACAATTATTATATAAATTATATAAATTTATATTCAGAACCTTATATTTAAAAAAATAGGTTTTAGTAAAATAGCATTATACATAACACAGTTCAGCTAAAAGTATTGTATTACAAATATAATCTACAGTTTAAAATCTAGTTGTATAGTCTCATAGCACTTTGAAAGCAGTATTAACTTACTTTGCATGTGCTTCCAGTACTATGCAAGAGGATGTGGGCACAAGAGACTATCTGCACACAAAGGAATAAAAAAAAGGAAGTGATGAGACTTTGTGTGGGTCCAAGCAGTAAGTTCTTAACAATATCTTTCTCATTCATGTTAGGGTGGTGAGGAAGAATAAATTAGAGTGATTGCCTTTTAGGTTTTGGTTTGTAAAATCGTTGGATCTCCCCAAACATCATCACATGAACCTCTCTAGACAGCCCTTTACTTAGCCAACTGAAAAGAGACCTATGTGAAAGAATGCATTGGTGACATATCAATTATCAAATTAATCTTTTCTGTCACTCAATAAGTAAAAACTAGAAAGATTAAAATGTGTCTGTGAAATCAAAGATAATTTTTATGAATCTTAATTTCACACCTATATATTGATTATTTAATTCTAATTCTCAGACACAATGCTTTAGTTCTCTATTCTTTTTCTTTCTTTGTTGTTCTTTATTTATTTTTGATTGGGATAATCCTTGAAACCCAGGGTGAATTTTTTGACTGAATCACTGTGGCTTCTCTAAAAGGTTGGTCATAAATGATATCATCTGACCATAAAAATTGCCTGGTAATAATGACAAATTACTCTTCTTTTATGGATTTTAAGTAAAGAAAATAGCAATAAAAATATCTTATGTTAAAGCATTTCCTATAGGATAGTTTGTATTTTAAAATTCTCATTATGCTCAATGATATGATCAATCAGTGTTTTCAGATAATACGAAGACCCTAGTTTTCTATGGCTAAAATCTTGAAAGGACAATTTAAAATTATTTTTTAGTAATTGATTGACAGTTATTTCCTAAGAAATAAGAAATTACTGCTAAATTTTCTCTTGAACAATAGGGCAGATATTTTCTGTGACATTTGAAAGCTTAAGCAGTTAGGTAAAAATAAACACATACAACTGAAAAGTGACCTATGTGAAAGAATGCATTGGTGACAGATCAATTATGAAACTAATCTTTTCTGTCATTCAATAAGTTAAAAACTAGAAAGATTAAAATGTGTCTGTGAATCAAAGATAATTTGAGAAAATAACTCTTTAAACAATTTTACTATGCATTAAATTTGAGGATCTAATACTTAATAAAGAACTAACCAAAAGAGAAATTATAGCACCAAAAAGGCAGAGTAGAAACCATGGATCTCCACTACAGAAAGCCAAAAACACCAAGATTATCACCAGCAGTATCTCAGAACTCAAATCTAAGCTGAGTTGATCAGTGGGGCCACAAGGAAGTAACAAACTCTGAGAAGACAGTAAGAGAAACTGACTTCTTTATTCACAACACTCCTCCTTTAATATGTCAGACACTGCATGTGGAAAATTTTCACCAGACTCAGGGATTCTATATTGGAAAAACTGAAACCAAGACAGACAACCAGTTTCCTCACCATGTTGGGATTCTTTGCAGAAAACCCATTTCTGACTCAACCCAAGGGAAACATCACAAGTCCCCATTTAAGAAAAAATCTTGAGGGCCCATAGGGACAGAAAGGAGAGGTGGAACTAGCAATCCCAACCTGCAAAACTCTGCTCTTTACCTCAGCCAAAGTAGATGCCAAATCAGAGTGGCTGTTCAGTAGCATCACAGCATAGAAAGCATAGTTAATGAATCTTCTGAACATAAACCTTAAGTCAGCCTATCCACACAGCTGGTGTATTTTCTTTGGAGCTCTACTCATCCAGGACAACTAGTGCTGCAAACATATGCAAAATCTGAGGCAACCCCAGGCTTAAGGTGCCATCTGATGCCAAAAAGAAGTCAATAATCTATAATAAAGGGGGCTAAATGAGCACACTGCAAAGAACCTCAAAGCAAATATATCCCAGAAATATGAAAACAAACCAGACAACAAAGACTGAAATAAATAACTAATCCTTCAATACAAAACTCTAAATGCATGTCCACAAGGAACAGTAGCTCACAGAGAAACATGATCCCCCCAAATAGATAAAGCAATGAACCACCAAGTGACCCTAAAAAGATGGTGGTATGTAAGTTCTCAGATCAAGAATTCAAAATAGCAGTTCCAAGGAAACTCAGTGGAATCCAAGATAACACAGAAAGACAATTTAGGAACTTATCAGAAACTGTACAGAGATTGAAATAGTAAAAAAGAATCAAACAGAAATTCCGGACCTGAGAAATACATTGACTAAACTGAAAAATACATTAAAGGCTCTCAAAAACAGAATGAATCAATCAGAAGAAAAAATTTGTGAGCTCAAAGACTATTTGAAAATACACAGTCTATTTGAAAATATGTGGTTAACAAAAACAATAAAAAAGAATGCAGGACACCTATACAGTCTCAAAAAAACTTCAAAATAGTAAAATTAAGAGCCATTGGCATTCAAGAGGATGTTGAGAAACAGCAAGAGATATGCTGCTTATTAAAATCAATACTAACAAAAACATTCCAAACCTACAGAATTATACAAATATTTAGGTACAGGAAGATCAAAGATCACAAAACAGATTCAATCCAAAGAAGACTATCCAAAGACATATATTAACCAAATCTCTCAAAGTTTGAGAACAGAGAGGCTTCTAAAAATAACAAGAAAAAACAAGCAAAAAGCATACAGGCTAGAACATAATGGGACCACATATTCAAAAGGATGAAGAAATATAACTGCCAACTGAGAATACTTACATAAAAAAGCTTTTCTTTCAGCATGTAAGAGAGATAAAGTATTTCTTAGACAAAACAAAAAACTAAAAAAAAATAGCTGAGAAAATGTATCACCACTAGACTTATCTTACAAAAAATGCTAAAGACAGTTATTCAACTCAAAAAAAAACCAAAACCCCCCCAAAAAAACACTAACATGCAAAAACAAAACACTTAGGGCATAAAACTTACTAGTAAAAGGAGTACATAGACAAATTCAGAATACCCTAATACTGTAAACATGGAGTGTAATTCACTGATATATCTGGTAAGGGACTAGAAGACAAATCTATCAAAAATGATAGCTACAGCAGCATGTAAAGAAATAAGTGACATAAAAATGTAGAAAAACAACAAAAAGTGAAAACATAGAGGGGTGGAGTAAAGTGTATAGATTTTTTGTATTGTTTTTTCATTGTTTCTTTTCTCTGTGTTCAAAGTTGTCATCTGTTTAACATAGCTTGTTGTGTCTAAGATGTTTTTTGTTACAACAAAGCAAAAATCTTCAATGAATACACTAAAAATAGAAAGAATGCATAAAACCATGCTATTAGAGAAAATAACCACAAAGGAAGACAGTAAGAAAGAAGGAAAAGAAAAGAGAAGTTACAAAAAAGCAGAACAATTAACAATATGTTACTCAATGTAATAACACTGAAGACCTTACTTAATAAAAACATTGTAGGTAAATGAACTAAATTATTCAATTAAAAGACATAAAGAGACTAAATGGGGGAAAAAAACAGCATAACTCAGCTATAATTCTATCTAGAACAAACTCACTCCCGCAATAAAGATACACATAGACTAAAAGTGAATGGATGGAAAAGTTATCCCATTAAAATGAAAATTTAAAAAGATCATAAGTAACCACATTTATAGCAAATAAAATGGACTTTAAGTTAAAAACTATAAAAAGGAAACAAGGAAGTTTACTATATAATTTTAAAAAGGTCAATTCAACAAGAAGATATAACAAGTAGATAAAGAAAATATAATATACATACACATGGAATATTATTAGCCATACAAAAAGAATGAAATCTTGTCATTTGCAGCAACGTGGATGAAACTGGAAGTCATTATGTTAAATGAAATAAGCCAGGTTCAGATAAACAATTATCACTACTCCACACTCATACCACTCATACATGGGAGCTAAAAAAGTGAATCTTATGACAGTAGAAAGTTTATTGCTGGTTACTAGAGACAGGAAATTGTAGTGAGGAGGGAAGAGAGATGTGGTCAATGGGTACAAAAATGTAGTTGCATAAAAGAAATAAGATCAGTGTTCAACATACAGTTGGGTAACAATAGTTAATAATAATTTATTGTATAGTTCAAAATAGTTAGAAAATAAAAATTGGAATTTCTCCAAAATTTTAAAAAAGATAAATATTTGAGGTGATAAATACCTTAATTATGTGGATTTTAACAATACACATCATATGTTATATCATATCACATGTACTCCCAAAATATGTACAAGTATTATATATCAAAGAAATATAAATGACTAAAAACCTAAATAATTTTAAAAAACACTTTTTTTTGACAAATTAGCCTTGTCATTATAATCAGCTATAAAGTCATTTGCTATCTGAACTTGATATTGTGTAACATTCCCAAAAGTTTTAAACTAGATTTATTAAAATACTTTAATATTTTCCTTTTTTCTGACAAAATAGACAAAAATATGGAAGTAAAATTTGATGCTTAATCAAAGAATAATTTTTTAAGGGCTAAATACTTTGCCTAACAATCCAACCAACACATTGCCCAAATTTGATGGGCTATTAGCTTGATCATAGTAGCTATGATTTGGGGATTCTCATCAAGATTAAATTTTAAGGGAGATAGAGAAATATCAAGATGACTTGATGTTTCCAAAATTGTTTTGTTTTTTGCTATTCTCCATGTTCATTTATGATTATGACTAAAGACTTGGTAAGAAGCATGTATTTTGAAAAAAACAGGTTGCAAATTTGTATCATATCAAACTTTAGTATATGTGTATTTCTCTACATAAGAAAAAAGTCTGATGTTGTTTGATCCCATAATCTTACTATTATTTTCATTATTTTGCATAGATTCACACCAATTTTGTGGCATTGAACTTTTACAGAGGAAAGTAAGCATAATGAAATTGTAATAATATACTAATTGGTACTGTGGGATTAGTGATTTTTATATATAATGATATCTGAGGATGCTCCACAATTGAAATACAGTCAGAATAGGTCCTACCCTATCAAGGGTGAAGTAAATATTTTTGATATAATGGTTTTCTTGTCTTTTTCCTTCTTTTTAATTTTTTTTCATCTTTTCTTCATTTTCTTCTTCTCTTCTTTTAACAAGAAGTCTCTATAGAACTTCCAAAACATAAGAGGTAACTGGCTGCTGCCTTGAGAACCTTGTGGTCATGTCAAATGTTCACCTAAAATTCAAAGCTTCAGTCAATATCCAATCTCAGAAAAATGAGATTCAAACACTCAGAAATAGTCTAATAAAAACAGAACGACCTAATCAGTTATGTGACTGACACTCAACTAAGACTACTTGACAAACATGACTTTCTATATTTATTTGAACATGATTCAAATTATCTGTGTATGACTAGCTGAGAAAGTTTTACATTTGACATGCCACAGTCAAACTTCATGCTGTTAATCTAGAATCTTAATTAATTTATTTTGACATTAAATGAAAGGTAACTTTTATCTATAGCCTGTCACAACAGTGAAATAAAAATCTCTCTATTATAGTTAAGAAAAGAGACACAGAAACTGCACTCATTCTTAGTCAAAGATAATGTCCAGTTGTTTTCATTTATCATATGAGTCCTTATATTTATTATTCATTTTTCCAAAATCAAATTTATGTCTAAGTTCAAAATTAGAATGTTCTCATCACAGACACATACATATATGCTCTTAGACGCAATTTCTCTCATATAGCATTTACCTAAGTAGAGAGCTTTCTTTCCCTGCTTATCAAAAAGCAATTCAGGAATACTAAACTATACAATGAAAGATAGTATAATTTATGGGGAAAAACAACAGATGGTAAAGACAATTGGACCTGTGTTTTAATTTTCCCAACCATATCAGTTACTAAAGATGATATAAATTACTTATAGTGTCTTTGTTTCTCTTTTCATAAGGGCAATGTTTGTGTCAATTTTCCATAATCATTGAGAGGAACTCTGAATGTGCCTAGAATGGAGTTAAGGTTCATGTTAATCTTTCTTTTTCCAGTTTGAAGTGGAGTGTCACTAGCTTCAAATAATAGGAAGAATATTGCATGTTCAGAGAGTAAACTAGTACAACCTCTGTGGAAAACAGTGTGGCAATTCCTAAAAGGTCTAAAAATTGATCTTTTATATGATCCAGCAATCCCCCTTCTGGGAACACACCTGGAGGAACTCACATGACTCTATGAAAAAAGATACCTGCACACATATGTTTATTGCAACATTGTTCACAATAGCAAGAACATGGAAACAATCATGCTGCCCATTGAAAGTGGACTGGATAAAAAAAATGTGGTACATATACTTGATGGACTATTACACAGCTATAAAGGACAAAATTATGAACTTTGCAGCAACTTGGATAGTTAGAATCTATAATACTGAGAGAACTATCACAGAAACAAAAAACTGAGTACCATATGTTTTCACTAGTAAGCAGACCCTGGACAATTGTCATAATATTATAAGCAGGGGACTGGCAGTGAGGGGAAAATGCTTGGGGGTGGGATACAATAAGGGTACCTGATCTCAAACCAGGTTGAAAGAAGATACCTATAGAAACCTAGAAAAAACTTAGTTTAAACTTTACCCTGATATACTTTGAATCTAGCACAGGTTAGATATAGATAAGACACATTTCCAACAGACAGATTTTAGGAGGTTTCCAGACATTTTAAAATTATATTTTACTGCATGCCAGTTGGCAGCCTACCCCACCCCCTCAGCAAGTCTCCATCAGAAGCAAGACAAGGACAGCCCAATCTTTCAATTAGTAGTTGAGCATAATAACTTTTAGGAAACTTTCAGGTTTCTTATTGAAGGCAGAAGATCAACCATTAACCCTTGGCTGACAGAAGCCACAGAAGTAATAATAAGACCACCTTTTAGTCAAGGAACTTGTGAATTGAAAATATCTGACAAGACTCTTGCAGGAAAAACCTCTCTGGACTGGGCCCAAACACCAAAGTTAACCTAATTAGCCATTCCTGACCCATGTGACACAGACAGACCCCTCCCTGCCCCCACAGCAGTAATCATGTGACTAATCCACCCATTTGTCTGCTGATCATCCCCTGACGTCAGTACCTGCACTCACCTGCCCCTTTGTGATGATATGGAGCAGATCACCACCCAATCACCTTAACGACCTTCCCCCATCAAAGAGAAGGATTGAAAGGACTCAACCATATGCAGCCATTTGCCATTGCCTTGCTAAGCTATGTTGTGGCCATGTGCTCTTTGCGCTGTAGCCAGGCCATATTTTCTTAAACTTTGGCCTCCTCTCCTCCCATAGGGAGGTGAATACCCTCTTTCTCTCCAATTTACTTCCTTAATAAACTATATTTTCTAATTTGACTTCTGTGCAATTCTTTGCATCTTTCATGTGGCAATCAATTGCACACCAGATGTCCACACACCCTACCAGCCTGACCTAACATTCTGGAGGCCCTGTTGGGAGTGTAACCCTGAAATAGCTAATGAAATATGTAAAATAATTGCAATAGCTTGCTTGACATAAGTAATTCCATTGTGTTAAAATTCTCCTTCTTAGTTGTCTGCCTGACCTAAAAATGACCCCCCCCATTGTATATGTGTAATTGCTGTAACATTCCCATGACTGCAAACCCACAGCTGTGCATTCCCCTGAGCTGATCATGCTGACTGTTCTTGCTGGCCATTGAAAACTCTCTAGCCCTAAGTTCCGTGTAACTGTATGCCTTGTTAACTGAAATACAAGAGATTGTTCCTTTTGTTTTTCGTTCCTTGTACCCTCACTCCCTGCTATGTAGCCCACTTTCAGTTTTTGCCTTTAAAAACTTGCTGTAAACTTCACTTAAGCATCAAGAGCTTTCTTGGTATGAGCCTACTCTTGATCCATGCATTAATAAAGGGCTCATAATTCGGACTTGGCATGCTGGCATGCTCCTTCTCACACTTCAGTCATAATCCTAACACTGGTGAAGTGGGGACCAAAGTGAGGCCCAAACTTTACCTGTATAATCCCCATTTGTATACCTAACCCTGAATTGTACCTCACATCTTTAAAATAAAAATTAAAAATATATATATGAGATAAAAATAAAAAGATTTTGTATAGTGTGAAAAAATAAAACAAAGATGTGTTTTCATTATTGGATAACCTTTCTCCTCATATTTGAAGACAATGGAGTATCTTCAGTGTCTCTCAGAGAAACAGTATGCTTCTAGTTTTCCTCACACTTGACCTCCTCCTTATCTTCCCTCTTCTCTCCTCCACCTCCTCCCCCTCCTCCTTCTTCTCCTCCTCCATCTCTTTACTCTTTCTTTCTGCATCAGCATCAGCATATTTTGGACATATATTAGCTAGACACTTAGTTACTTGATTTAAATATACAGTTAAGAAAGATTTCATTCATTTCTTCTGGATACTATCATTTACCCATTCTAAAGAAATAGAAGTAATGTTTTTCATCATAACTCAATGAATATGGACTTCTATTGGCTTAAGTTACATCAAAAAATTTATTAGGAGGCTAATGCACAATGATTTGGGTGCTTCATCTTAAGAACAGTCATTTTGACGTTTTCCATTCCATTCTTTGTGCTATGGAATAGTTGTTATTCATTTAGTGATAAACTCAAATCTAAATTTGCATAATAAATCATGATGAGGAGAGAAAGAAGAAGGCAGACCTTTAGGCTGGGTCCTACAAGATGTTGTTAAAGTAGAGGAAAGGAAAAAGAGAAAATTTGTTGACAAAGCTAGAGGAGCAAGTTGATTTGTTAGATAAATAAGTCTCTAAATTCTACTGCTTGCTTAATATTTATGGAATGGAGTAAGATGCATAAACCTGAAGACAAGGAGAATGGAAATTTGAGTAAGCTAAGAGTAAGATCACATGGAGAGCAGAAAAAGGAAATGGTGCCTCTTATGTAATTTCATTAAATCCACACAATCTATGAATTAGAGATTATCATCATTCTGATTTTTTAAATTAGAAAGCTAATTCCTAGAAAGTTCCATGACCTTACCTAAGGACCATAGCTGATAAATGTTAGAGCTCTGATATGAAATTAAGCCTTTTTAACAGCAAAGGCCACTAAGCTGCTTTTCCTTTAAAGCTCAAATCATCAGATCTGTGTGACTGCAGTAAGTGCTGAATAATCTGTCTCTGATCTTGTTGTCCTAAAGGTTTTTAGTGAAACATGGCTAAGAATATCTAGTTACGAAATGCAATGTAAGGTTTGGTGATTAGTTAAATAATGTAAGTCACTGAAAGTATACTTTGCAAATTGTACTGTGGGTATTTTGTTTGCTACTGTTTCTTGTGATTATACTTCTACATTTATACTTATTTATGTAGAAACATATATGTCATCTTATAGAAATTTTACATTTACTTTTCTACTTGATCAATATAATTACATCTATTTGCAGTTAAGAAGTTTTTAAATATTTGAAATAATAGAGATATTTTGATCAAAATCTCATTTCCATTCTTATTATTCTTAGTACTACTCCTTCCTCTTTCCCTTCCCTATCTCTTCTTCATGTGTCTTCTCTATCTTTAAAAAAAAAAAAAAAAGGCCAGGCTCGGTGGCTCAGCCTGTAATCCCAGTGCTTGGGGAAGCCGAGGCTAGTGGATTGCCTGAGTCCACGGGTTCGCGACCCGCCTGGCAACTTGATGAGACCCCCGTCTCTACAATAAATAAAAAAAATTAGCCTGGCGTGGTAGCGCACACCTGTAGTTCCAGTTACTTGGGATCCTAAGGTGGAAGGATAGCTGGAGCCCAGGAGGTCGAGGCTGAGATGACAAGGAGTGTGCCACTTTACTCCAGTCTGGGTGATAGAGTGAGACTCCAACTCAAAAAAAAAAATATATATATATATATATGTATACATATATATATACAATTTCCTTCTGGATGAGGGTAAAGAGAAGACTCTGCATTGCTGATCTCTTCCAAACCATTCTTACTTTAAGTGAATATGTTTCTAATAGCTGTGTATACATGCATTTTCATTTTTAGACTTCACATAGCAAATGCCTTCTTTAAAAATTAAAGTACTTGATATATAACAATTATTTTCTTTCATCATTAAGAAAAAAAGAGGCATACAAATAACTTTTTCTCTATTTTCTGGTAGCCTGCCACAGATGAAGTTTACACTAATTAGAAATCGTCTGGAGGCACAAGAGCAGATTGAGTCTTCGGCTGGAAGTGCTTCCTGACAGGTGGTTCACCACAAAGCAACATTACAATTACCTAACACACTGTTTGATTTGTGTAAACCTCATTACTACTCACATTATTTAATGAACTATGAGCATTCCTTCACCTCCCTGCAGATTGCAGTGTTCCGTTTCCATTTCAATTCAGGAATGAAGATTGCTTGGTTTAAACTCATTTGTTTTTTAAAAGCAAATATTGCCTTGAATTCAAAATTCTGAATTTGAAAAGTTTTAAAACTATTTACCTAAAACTAATCAGTGAAACATGCAGGCTAAACTTTGTTCATACTATTATTTATATTATAATATTTTACCTTATATTTCCCCTATGAATAAAAAGAAAAACTGATTTTTTTCGCAATGTGTGTGGATGTGTATGTTCAGTGTGTGTTTCTGTGTGTAGTGAAGTGAAAAATTGAAGCAATTATCCATAAAATCAAGCTTCAACCCACAAAATTGCCTCAATTCTTAAGTTTTCTTTGTATGTGTCTACATAGTCTGAAAGTCCATTGCAACATAACCAAAATATTATATTACTTTTTTAAAAAAGTCAAAACTATTTTAAATCTAACTTACCTTAAAATTTCATGTTTTAATATCTCATGCATTTCTGTTCTGAAAACAGTGTAAAAGTGTATTCACAATTTCCCAGAGATGTGGCTTTAACTAAACGATCCCGATAAAAATAGCTACAACATTCTGTAAATTATCCTATCAATGGTAATTAATAGGTGGTCTAGTATGTGCCCAGCATTGTGTTAGATCTGTGAGTATATACAAGAAGTCTAAGGCAATCCTTGTTTTGAAAGAATATGCAAATATGCACAGAAGGACAAAACTATGAGTACAAATAAAAAATGTGCTTACTGGTAAAGAATTGTCTGTGGTTTATTGGTCATTGAAAGGTGAGAAAAGAAGCGATTTCTAGTAGAGATGTAGTTGCCACTTAAGTAACTGACTTAGTCGTCTTCAGTCTTTACTCTGTAAGTTACTTAACAGTTGGTTGACTGGAACACAACTTCTGTCCTCTTACTTTCTTATAATAAACAGACTAACAAATTATTTGTTACCACAGTTGAAGTTTAGTATTTAAAAACTAAACAAAATTTTATCTCAACCTACTTCCTTCTAGACATTTAGCACTAATTATCAGCTTCCAGAATCTTCTATTTCTATCACAGTTTATTTAATGTCTCCTTGACCCTCCTTCCCTCAAGCTATTTCCTCCTAAAGGAGCCTTCTCTTCTTTTCATTCAGTGCTCACTCATCAAAGATCATTCAGTGCTGCCTCACTTGAAAGCCTGCTATTTCGCACTGCAGTCTTTCAGTTACATCGCAAGTACTCTTTAGCATTTCTTATGACCTAACCATCAGAATCTGCAGTTGTCAACTACTTCTCAAATCTATGACTTGGAAACAGAAAAGTTTCTCACTTGTAGTACATTTCCATTCTCAGTTGTTAGACAATCAGGAACTTAGTCAATTAAGGCTTCCTCTTAATGAAGGTTTTTGTTAACTTAAGAGCAGAATAAATGAAATGTGATGAATCATGCAATTGCTCTGTGGCAGATTAAAGATAACTGAGATTTTGTTCTTACTGATAATTAAGTGATAAAGTTTAGTTCCCTGTCTTTGAATTTGTGCTGGATTTTATGACTTACTTGATAAACAAAATATAGCAAAAGTGACCATGTGTGAGTGCTGAGTTTAGATGGCAAGATGCCCTGAATCTTGATGTCCTAAGAACCCTCCTCCAGGAACCGCTGAGACACCAAATAAGAAGTCCAGTTATCTCAGTGCTGCTATGCTGTAGAGGTGACATATAGGAGCATATGTGAGACCTTCAGCCATTGATGTCAAAAAGCCATAAGTGTAAATGAAGCCACTTTGCACCCCCTGACCAGACCTACTGCCTGCTGAAAACTACTAAAGGATTTCCCACCTGGTCTCTGTTTGAATTCTTGACATACAAATTGGAAGTTATAATAAAAGCTTTTACTAGTAAGCTACTACATTTTGGGGTAGTATAGTATACGAAAATACCTGAATACAACAAACTCCTAAAGGGTTCTCTCAGTGATACATGTTTATTTCCTCTTGTAATTAATTGCCCAAAGAAATGGCAAATGAATACATATGTGTGTGTGTGTGTATACACACACCCACACACACACACACACACATATGTATTCATTACTTTGCATATATATATATGCAAAGTAATCTCCCTCCTCTTCTGAGTCTTAGAAATTACTGAGTTGACAATTATGTGTATGATTCTGTTGATGTATTTTCTATTATCTTGAATTTTTAAATGTTTTTTGATATTTTAATAATTTGTTGCAGTGTTCATTCAAAGCTTTGAAATATAAATATATCAGAAAATAATGGAAAAAGAAATAGAACTCTTAAACAGAGTAACAGTGTGAGGTAAGTCAACAAGTCAGTAATAATCACTGTGGATATACGCTTTGGTGGGTAAATTTAGAATAGAAATTAAGAATTAGAAACAATAGAGGAAAAATATCAGAGAGATATCAAAGAGAGTATGGTGATAGGGTAGTGATAAATAATAATAGATCTGAAAAACCACACAAAGCGTTTTGTGTATATTTGTTGTAATATTTATTTCAACGAATATTAGAAGACCATAGTGAATATGGATTTTGTACAGATTTCTCTGGAAAATATACATAGTTTCAATGAGTTAGAAAAAAATAGAATGTGAGAGAACTGTTAGAATAGATTTTATAATGTGTATGTTCTAGACAATACTTGTAGTGGGGGTAATAGAAAAAGGCTAATCTGAAGGGCATTTCAATAGTCCAGGTGTCCATGATGTTAAGTACTTCTTATGTTTCATATGATCTAAATTCTCTTGAAAGTATTCCCTGGTTACTCTCTAATATTCTTTCATTCTTAGCACAATGCTAGGCAAGTAATATATTCACATTAGAATCCTAAATAAAAACAACAACAAAAAAAGATATTTCTAGGAGGGTTATTCTAACCACAACTCATGTTCTTTAAACACATTGAGGCTGGGTGCGGTGGCAGATGCCTGTAGTCCTAGCTACTCTGAGGCTGAGGTGGGAAGGTTGCTTAAACCCAGGAGTTTGAGATCACAGAGAGCTATGATCACACCACTACACTTCACCATAGCCAACAGAGTCTCTAAAAGTTAATTCATTAATTTAAAAAAATTTTAAACAAAATAAAAAGAAAGTAAAATAACAGTGGCATATAGTCATACCTATCTGTAATTAAAGTCATTGATTTTGTATGATTGTGAATCAGACCATGCCAAAAGAAGAAAATAGGCAATGTGTTTTTACATGTATATTCAAATAATATATTTAAAAGTTATTTCCAAAATATGTACAATATAATCAACCAAGCACATGAAGTTCTCAGTGAGTTGATAAAAACTAAATTGCAAATGAAGTTATTTCTTTCTTTCTTTCTTTTTTTTTTTTTTTTGAGTTGGAGTCTCACTCTGTCTCCCAGACTGGAGTGCAGTGGCCACTCCCGGCCACTACAGCCTCGACCAGCTGGGCTCTGGCAATCCATCTGTCTCAGCCTTCCGAGTAGCCGGAATTGTAGGCGTGCAATACCACGCCCGGCTAATTTTTTGATTTATTGTAGAGATGAGGTCTCACTGCCCAGGCGGGTCTTGAACCCACAGGCTCAGGCAATTCACTCATCTCAACCTCCCAAAGGCGTGAGATTACAGGCTGAGCCACCGAGCCCGGCTCAAAGTTATTTCTTAAAGACACAAAATTTCTGTGTGGAAGAAGTAATTAAAGTTACAATTGCAAATATGTTATACACAAATAAAAACAATAAAGTATTTTATAAATACTCATATTTTGTTACAAAGAATGAATCCATCTATCTATTTATCTATCTATCCATCTATCTATCTATATGACATTAATAATCCAGAGGAAGGAAAGAAACCCAAATCATAAGTAATTGGTAAAGTCACTTTTTTTTCAGAATAGAATGAGTCTTAGTTTGTTTCCACAGCTTTAACAAATACCACAGACTGGGTAATTTACAAACAATAAATATTTATTTCTCACAGTTCTGGAGGCTGGGAAGTCCAAGATCACGATGCTAACAGATTAGATGTCTGTTGAGAATCTATTCCATTGATGGCATTTTTTCAAGGTGTCCTCACATGGCAGAAAAAGGGGGAGGGCCAGACAGCAACCTGAAGGCATTTTTTTATTTTTAAAGACATGGAGTACAATTCAGGACTAGGTATACACGTGGTCATCACACAGGTAAAGTTTGGGCCTCCTTTTTGCCTGGTTTGAGATCAGGTACCTTTACTGATGTTGTGTCTCTCACTCACCAACCTCAACAGTATCCCACTACTGCCCATCCTTTTCTTATGCGTGAGAATATGTGGTACTCTGTTCTTTGTTTCTGTGATGGATCATTGAGTATGAGAGACTCTAAATTCATCCAAGTTGCTGTAAAGTTCATAATTTTGTTCTTCTTTATGGCTGCATAATAGTCCCTCTTATATGTGTTACCTCATTTTCTTTTTATTCAATCCAGTTTTGATGAGCAGCATGGTTGGTTCCATGTCTTTGCTATTGTGAATAGTGCTGCAACAAACATGCGTGTGCAGGTAACCTTTTTTTGTAGAATGATTTGGGTTCCTATGAGTATAATAGCAGTAGGAGAATTGCTGGGTCAAATGGAAGGTCAATGTCTAGCTCCTTTAGAAATCGCCACACTGTTTTCCAAAGAAGTTGCACTAGTTTGCATTCCCACCAGAAGTGTAGAAATGTTCCTTTTTCTCCTCATCCTTGCCAGCTTCTGTTGTTGTTTGTTTTATTAATGATGGGTATTCTTACTGGGGATAGGTAGTATCTCAACGTGATTTTGATTTGCATTTCTCTGATGATTAGTGAGGCTGAGTACTTTTTCATGTGTCTGTTGGCTCCCCATATGAGGCATTGATCCCATATAGGAGTGAGAAACCTCCATGATTATATCATATCCCAAAAGGCTTACTTTTTAATTTCATCACTCTGAGATTTAAATTCCAACATATGAATTTTGCAGAGACACATATATTCAAACTATAACAGGTTGTGTTATGTGAACAAAAACTTTTAGTAAATACCTATGAATCCATTGTTAAATAGAAAAAAGTAAGAAGACATCATCCCAAAACTTAACTACATTATGATGGAGATGGAGAGTTTTTGAAAATACTGGGAATGGGAGCCCATAAAAGATATGGAAAAATAATCAATGTTAACAGAAAAATCTTAGTTTATTAGATTTCACCTATAATTTAAAAATTTAAACATATATAAAATGATGTAGTAGAAAGAAGTGTTACATTTGTAATTATAGCAAATTTAGTTTTATATCTGCAGGTGTACAATCAGATTATTCAAAGAGAGTTTCCTGAGGAAATTTGTTAAGCTGAATCAAAAAAGGACTAATTGCATTTACTATAATGGTAAGAAAGTTATATAATATTATACCATAACAAAATGTACTCAGTATTTAAAACAATAAAATGAGTTTACGTAAGCCAATATATTCTCATTAGCTTATAATTTCAGAGATTTATATATACTTTATACATAAAAATGTATACATACTTTATAGTATATATTTATACATAAGTTTGACTCAAGACATTAGAAAACATAAAGTAAAAATGTGAAATTACTTAACTGGGATATTTAAAATAAATTAAGAAAAAATGTTGACATAAATGTTAAGTATTTCTTAAATCATAATACTTTGTAATACTAAGATCTGAGGTATGATTGGTGACGTTATATGGTGGGCCTTATAAAACATGTACATGTCTTCATAACATGTACAATAGCTTTTTGTCACTCCATCCTTCAAAAGTTGGAGCCAAATTCCTCTCCTTTTGAATGTGGCCTATATTTGTTGCCTAGCATTTCATAAATGACATATGGCAGAAGTAAACCTCTGTGACTTGCAAGGTTAGTTAATGGTTATGTATAGCTTCCACTTGACTAATTTTCCTTGATAAATGGCTGCAATGGCATAAGAACATTCAGAAAGTCTATAGAGAGACCCACAGTGAAAGGAAATGAAACCCCCCACCAACAAATTGTACTGACTTGCCAGTCACGTGAGTGAGTCACCTTGGTGGAAGAACCTCTGCACCCATCAAGCTTTCAGGTGACTGAAGCTTATACCTTGACTGAAATCTCATAATTTGTTTTTGTACAACGTGGTGACTATAGTTAATAAAAATGTATTGTTTTCTTGAACATCACTGAAAGTAGATATTAAATGTTCTCAGCACAAAAATTAATATGTAAGGTAACACATTTGTTAATAAAGCATGATATAGTCATCCTACCATGTATACATAATTTAAAACATGTTGTACATGATACAAATATCAATTAATAATAACTTTTTTGGTTTTGTTTTATCATTAGTTTGTTGGTTACTGTTTGATAGCCAGTTATTTGGGGGAAGAAATAATCATGACTTGCATTGGTTGCTGATTCATTAGGTGTAAACATTCCCACCATGGCTGAATTTAAACTACCAAAGTGACATCACTGAACATAGACCTTTAAAAAAATGCACAATAGCAGACAAATCTTATAATATTACTACCATACAGACACAAATAAGACATAAATAAACTGAGACATAAAAAAGTTAGTAGCATACATGATAGTAAAAATATAATAAAAAATTAGGAAATGCTGAGTTTGAGTGTATATTCTCTTTGTGTATGATATAATTTACTTAATCATAAATTTATAGAAATTGACCTTTAATAATGGTTATGCTTAGCAAGGAGGTCCTGAAATTCTTGAAAGTTTAAGAAAGAATATCTTAAAATTTCAAAATAGTATAGTTAATACATATCTGTTTTCTAGGAGATAAGATAATTGAATGCTACATTTTTGAGGGTTGACTGCATTCTACAGCTATTGATTTGTAATCCATTTGTATGGCATTGTAACAACAGTATCAGTAGGCACCTAGTTAGTATTTTTGATGACTTATTTTATGCTGTGGATTTACAATTAACATTAAACATTATTAGTACTGAAGTGCTTAAAATTGAACTCATCGATTAATATTTATAGCTCATACATGATTTTGAATATGACCTTCATTTATATTTAAGGAACAAAAATAAATAGACTTTCTTGCCTTAGTGACAATTAATATGGATACCTTTACTTTATATGGAATCACAACTCTAAGAATAACAAATGAGTAAAAATATATTTGGTATTATAATACATTTTTGAATAACTTATATTCAGTTTGCATTTTTGATGCAAGGATAATACTTGCTTTTTTTGAAAAATTTGAAAATGAAAAATGTGTTTCATAATAATTCGTGAAAATCAGTAAAGCTACTGTTATCATATAAAAATGTGGCAGTATATTAAATTATAATTGGAAGGTTTAATTTCAAAGTTGGATGAAATACATGAAATTAAATATATTTTGTTCTTCATTTTAGGTCTTGAAGATCATTACGTATTATGACATAATCTGCAATGGTCTTAAATTTTCTCTTTTGGAAAAGAGTCAATCTAGATTGACTTAAAAATGTTAGAGACAGACATGATATAGCTCCTTTCTATTATATATGAGTAACTTAAGACAGTGTACACCAGTGGTAGATAATAATGGTCCCCAAAGTTGTTCACATCTGAATTTTCAGAACCTGTAAATATGTTACCTTACATAACAAAAAGTTCTGTCCTTCGCAGATGTGATTAAGTTAAGAATCATGAAATGATAAGATTATTCCTGATTATCTGGGTGGGTCCAAAGTAATCACAAAGGGCCTCATAAGAAGAAAGTTAGAGGGTCAGTAAGAAGAAATAGTGTGTCTGGAAAGCAGAGAGAAATAAGGAAACTAGAAGAAATGGACCGAAGTGCGGGAGGGTGAGAGAGAGATAATTGAAGATAATATTGATGGTCTGAATTATGAAGAAAGAAACAATAAACCAAGGAATGAAAGTAGCCTTTAGAAGTCAGAAAATTAAAAAAAAAATTCTCCCCTAGAGTATCTAAGAAATGCAGACCTGATGCACCCTGATTTTAGGATTCTTGACTCCAAATATATAAGATAATAAATTTGTGTTTGCTTTAAGTCACTAAATTTGTGGTGATTTGTTACAAAAGCATCAGAAAATTAGTATATTGTCTGACTGACTTTTCCATTCACTTGTAGTATAGACACTCCAAGCTGGATCTCTAATCCAACACATGTTTTTATTCTACAACAACATTACTTTGCATTCCAAAATTCTGCCCCAATCTTAAAACATATTTTAACGCACATTGAAAGGTCACAACATCTAGAAATTAAAGTATCAGTTGTATCAACAGACATAACTGATACAAAATTTTAATAAAGAGGAAAAGACTATGTCATGAATGAAAGGCTTTAAAAGGGACTTTTTTAATTTTAATTTTGACAGATCAATAAATCTGAAATACAAATGCATAAATGTCCATAAAGTAATCAGTAACAATTCTAAAAATTTGGGGAACTAAAAGTAAAGACTCTCAAACTTAACTAGATTGTCAAGTTTATAAATGGAAAAGTATTATCTTGTCTGCTCATTTCTGTGTATCTCATACTTGTCAGGAATGATCTATTATATTTGGCAGATAATTACTTAACAAATAAATTTTATCTAAAAATTGAAAAAAAAAATTCAACATCAAGATTCTCTCTAGGAAATATAAACCTTGATTTTAAGCATAAATGAATATTGCTAAAACTTCTAATATAATTTTTATTGCAAAAAATTAATTTTTGGCACAATCTGAGTATGCTAAATGGTCTGTGATATAGATTGCTGATATCAGAAATGAAGTACTGTGTTCATTTTATAACCATTAAGTCAACAAATATTCCAAATACAGTAGGATAAGAGTCTTATTAAATTTTGGAGCCAAAAGAATGAATGACCTGAGTTAGATAATATTTTAACATATCAAGGAACATTACATCACAGCTAACTGTAAGAATGAGTATCATTAAGCAAAATTAAGTCCAAAATCAGGTAAATTAAGAGGGATATAGTTGGTTTAATTCAAAGGATTCTTTGATCTAATAGATATATTGCAGGGGCTCAGAGAACATGATGTGATATGTTCAGTGTATTTTGCTGGCATACGAGATTTGCAAATTAATGGGTAATTCTAAAGTATGCTATGAATGTTAGGTTTAGATCAATTTTAATGGAAAATGATCTGTTTTGGAAACAGATCATTTTAAAAACTACAATGGCCTGTGTTCACAACAATAAAAGTACAGGCCTCTGGATATTTAATTTCAACCAAAGTAAAGTGCCAACAACAGACACGCTATGCTGTTAGGTAGACCTATAAACTATTGTATCTTTAAAATATCACATATTTTTATATTATTCTCATCCTCATTTTAAGCATCATGAGTTAGGTTCCCCATCATCTTTCACATCTGCTTTTAAAAGCTTGGAGTAACACTAGAAAGTAAATATCTGAGCAATATAGCTACGTTATTGCGCCATCATATGTATTAAGGATTAACATGTATTTTGCAGCATGCCTTAAAATGTCTTTATACATTAGGTATAAATATATATTCTTTTCTTTTTGAAGAAATTCAAGTAGAGAGACTAGCACAATAAATACGCATATGCCCATCATCCTTCTTCAAGGAGTATAAACTCATGGCAACATTGAGTTTAGGGTTTATTTCTACTCTCAGGACTACAGTCCCCCTCTCCAGGTTATTTTAATGCAAGTTTAGATATCATATAATTTCATCTACAAATATTCTCTTTATATGTTTTTAAAAGATGCCATTTGTTATTTATTCTATTTCTTTTATATCTGTAATTTATACTATCTATAATATAAATTTCGTTTTCTTTATATTAATATAGTAGTCAAATAACTATTACTGTTCTTTAAGTGTTTACTCTGTGCATCTTTGATTTAGTACTGATTCTTAGTTTTACTAATTCTGAGAGTGTTGTAGAACTTTAGATCTTTCAAAATTTGTTTTCTTTCTATTACATTTTTCATTTTGGCATAAATACCTTCTTTTTCTAGAAAGTCTTAAACTCTGAAAGACATTACATTGTTTTATTCAGTCAATCTTCATTTTATTGACCTACATAATTTTTATCTTCTCTGAGACACTTCATTATTTTCTGGAGTCATGTACCTGTATGAAAACTTTTTTTTTTTCTCTTGGAAAAACTGCCTAAACTTTTCTCTTTAAGTGTAGGCCTGCTAGTGACAAATTTCTTACGTTATTGTTTGCTTTAAAATGACTTTATTTTATTTTCACTTTTTTTCTTTTTTCTTTTTTTTTTTTTTTTGAGTTTGGAGTCTCACTCTGTCCCCCAGACGAGAATGCAGTGGCCGCTCCCGGCCACCGCAGCCTCGACCTGCTGGGCTTCGGCGATCCTTCCGCCTCAGCCTTCCAAGTAGCTGGAATTACAGGCACGTGCTACCACGCCCAGCTGATTTTTTTGATTTATTGTAGAGACAAGGCCTCACCAAGTTGCCTAGAAGGGTCTCGAACTCTCAGGCTCAGGCAATCCAATCACCTCGGTCTCCCAAAGTGCTGGGATTACAGATTGAGCCACCAAGCCCAGCTATTTTCACTTTCAAAAGATGTTTTCCACTTCTTATCTACAGGGTGCCTGAATGAAACGTCATTGTACACCTACCCTTAACTGTACCCCACAAAACCATATAAAAACTACTGATTAATGAAAAAAAAAAAAAAAAAAAAAG
>NW_007246438.1:229078-237934 GCF_000164805.1 Carlito syrichta
AGCTGGAATTACAGGCACGTGCTACCACGCCCAGCTGATTTTTTTGATTTATTGTAGAGACAAGGCCTCACCAAGTTGCCTAGAAGGGTCTCGAACTCTCAGGCTCAGGCAATCCAATCACCTCGGTCTCCCAAAGTGCTGGGATTACAGATTGAGCCACCAAGCCCAGCTATTTTCACTTTCAAAAGATGTTTTCACTGAGCAAAAATTTGAGATTTCTGTGGACTCTTTGTCTTCCATTGCCTTCTGGCTTCCAGTACTTCTATTGAGTAGTCAGCTATATATTAGATTGTTGGCCCTTTGAAAGTAGCACATCTTTTTGTTTCAGCTGTTTTTAAACTCTTTTTCAGAATTGTCAACAGGTTGCCTATTATCTGCCTAGGTGTAGTTTTCATTGGGTTTAGGGTTTTAACTTTCTTGAATCTGATAGTTGAGGTACTTCATCAGTTAACAAAATTAGTTGCCATTATTTCTTCAAATATTGTTTTCTCCATATCATCTCTTATGGATTCCATAAATCCCAGGTAATAAACTTTAGATATAATCTACAGGTCCCTTATGCCCTATCTTTTCATTTATTAAAATCTCTGTTGTGTTTTGTTTGTTTTTACTGGTCTATTTTTTATTTTACTAATCTTGTATTCTCTGTTAAGTCAATCTACTGAATTCTTTTTTATCATGTTTAAAAATTACAGATTTTATTCTGATTGCAACACAAATTGAATTATATCATTATAAGCATTATTTCTACAGCAAATTAAATGTATTAAATTACAATGCTGCCACATATGAATAAAAAATCAATTTCAGAATAAAAAGTAATATTTATGTTTTATATCCAATATAATTATTTATGTTTTATATCCAATATTTATGTTTTATATCCACATTTATGTTTTATAGCCATATTTATGTTTTATATCCAAAACAGTTATTATTGTATTTGCACCAAAATAGTTAACATATATTATTATTATTACTATTATTATTATACTAAGGCTCAGTGTTACATGCTGAATATATAATTGACAAAATTGACTCAGCTCCTATCCTGAGGAGCTTAGAAGTTAATAAAACAAACATTAATCATATATTTGTATAAATGCATATTAACAAACTGTATTTTGAAAAAAGTTCTGGCAGCTATAAAAGTATTTATAAAACAAACCTTATATTGTCTTAGATTAGAGAATACTTCTATAAGAAAATGGTTTTTAAATTTTAGAGCTGAAGAATGCATTAAGTAGGATTAAACTAGGATTTAATATGTGGATAAATGTGAATTAAAAATAGAAGTGTAGTTACCAAAAATTAGAGTAACTTAGTGGAAAAATAATTCATAATTTCTGCAAAAAATAAGACACATAGGCCTATGAGAAAATTTTGAGTTTCATTTATTCTGACTTTGGCAGGTAACAGTATGTTTTCATAGACTTTTCCATCACACAGAAAATTTAAGTTGATATTAATCACAAAACAATAGTGAAATTTTGTATTTTGACAAAGGAAATTAAAAAGAAAAGCATAACAATTCTTTAAGATATTTAAAAATAATTTAGACAAAGATCATAGATTTTAATCAAAGATCTGACTTGATTAGCTTAGCATTTTACAGAGAAGACTGAACTCAAAGTGGTGAAAGATTTGGAGAGGAAACGACTACAATCAAGAAGGGACTGTTCCAGGAATGGAAGTGAGTAATCAAAAAATTCCAGAAGGTATTGTGAAGAGTGGCTATTTTGAAGGATTTCAGAAGGCTGATATATCAGGGCTTTTTATTTGATTGAATCTCAGGTTTAAGGGAAAAGGAAGAGCATATAATAAGTAAAGGTAGAAGACAGAAAGCTTTTCATCTAAAGGAAATAGATTGAAATTTTATATTGGTGGTGTTACTTTTTAAAGAGAGTTAAGTTTAAAGCATAGGCTATGTAGACCATTGACTGCAGTTGGTTATTATGCTGAAATAAAGGTCATTTGAGATAAGAAGGGTAAAACCACTAAGATGTTAAGATACAAAAGATTAATAAAAGTGGTTGTTGAAATTACTAACGTGAATAGGAATTGGAAAGATGTGCTAGGTAGAAAGACATTTAAAAAGCTTACAGTGTGTGAAGCTTATACTATCAGATGCAGGTGCTGGAGATGGGAGAACACATGAATTATCTGTTAGCTGGAAGATGACATCAGATACTACTTTTGCCATGTTAATTCCATTTTGTAGTTATTCATCTTTTACTTCTTTTAATTGTATTTTTACATGAATATGCTGTCACTTGTGATATTATTATAAAGAAAAAAATTATCAGCCTTGTAAGTAGAGCGCAAGATAATAATTTATTTGTAAAACAGGATTAACTTCTATAGCAACAAATTTACCTAAAGAGTGAAATTGAACTTATATAAATATAGCAAAAAATCCTCTTTTGTGAAAGAGGATTCAGTGCCACTGTGAAAAAAAGAATATGCCTCCTGTGTTTTAGCTGGAGGAAGTAATTTGATGGATACTGCACTGACAAAAATGTCCCTTCCTGTGCTGATAAAAGATTTTTACTAAAGAAGTCAAAAAAGATATCAGTTTTAATTAAAAGCTGCTACATGCAAGAAACCTGGAAAACAACGTGGAAAAGCAAAGGAGGATATATATGACAATCCTGTCAATGTTTAAAATCAGTCCTAGCTCATGAGTGCATCCCAGGGAAAGAGAAATTTTTGTAAAGTTATTTTATCTTTGTTCAAATTTTAAGTGAAACTTGCACCTTTACAGAAAGAAACAGTCTCTCCTGAAAGAGTATTTCTAAAAATAAAAGATCTGAAAGTTTACTATTTTAGTAGCTTTCTGGTCTCGTGCAAATCACAATTTAGATAAACAACCCAGGTAAAATATCCTTGCATATGTAAAAGGGTAAGGAAACAGTGACATCTACAGCAGCAATAGTTAACGTAACATTTACAAGTGATGGCCATCGTTAAACCAAACACATCCATTTCATCTTCAGCCTGGAGAGCAAGTGCCAGCTGCTGCCGCTGCTGTCTGTGTATGCTATGTACACCTTGAGAACGGAACCAGTCAAACTCAGTTCCTGTAATGAGAACAGAGGAGCCTGCTGTAGTTAGTTCAGGAAAAACAAACAAACAGACAAAACAATTGTCTTCTATTTGAGTGATGTATAAAATGTAGATTCTATAAAATGATTTCCTTTGTAAAGATATGAAGAGAGTTTCTGCATGTAGAAAATGATTTTGGAGTCCTATGTTTAAAAACAAATCAGAAGCGTGGGCCTATAAATTTCTTGTCCAGCTCACAGAAAACAAGTCAGAAAAGAAAAAGATAGAAGTGTTATCTGAAGTCTTGTTTCCTTCTGGCAAGTAAATCTCTATATAATTTCCTATACATGACTCATTAATTTCCACCTTTGTGTCTTGCACATGTCATTACTTCCTATCTGCCCATTATCTATCTACCTCTTCCTCAAATAAGATTATTTTCCAATTACCTTCACGAACTAGACTCATGGTCACCATTTTTGAAAAACATGTCCATTTTTAATGCTAGATCCAGGCTATGGTCAAATTGATGTTAGCAGCTAGTATTAGTGATCGTTGAAGTTATGGGAAACAGGTTGAAAAAGACAGCTCCTACAGGATATAATTAGGTCAGGCCACACATGGTACACTTCATAGACCAGAGGTATTCAAAATAAGAAAGGCAAAGTTCAGAGGCAGAAAATATAATAAGACTCTACAAAGACTCTGGTCCTCTGAGTCAGAGATGGCAAAACTGCCTTGGCCAATTCCATGAAAGGTAAATGAAGTCAACAAATCTCAGTTTAAACTAAGGAACCCTATCCTCTCTTTATAACCAATGCTTCCTACACTCTGCCCATTGGTCTATAAACATTTTACTGATTTACAGGACAAAAGAAAATTGTGAAAAAGTATGCACAATAAGAATATTTATTTTATGACAACATTTTTAAGTTAAAAGTTTGTCCTGTGTTTGGACATTCTTGGTTCTTCCTACATTTTTGGTTGTGATAAATGATAAATGGGACTTATTTTGTTTTTATGTCTTCATTCTGCAAATCAAATATAAGAAAAATTATTAATTTTTTTTCTAGTCTGTAAAAGTAAAATACTTTCTTAACACTCTGTTGTTCTCTAGATAAAATCCTCTTTTGGATAAGGAGATTTCACAGAATTTTATAATTATGAAAATCTCCTCAATTTCTCAAATTATTTTAATCCTAGTTCATTTCTTCAACAAATATTAGTAAGCCTTACTACATGCCAGCCACTGTGCTGGTCACCTAGGATATATGCAAAAAAGCCAGAAGTTTTCTTTTTTAATCGACCTTAAAATCTACTTCAGAGATGCAGATCACACATAACTCATACATAAAAACATGTAGTATATGATATGCATAAAATTAAAATTCTGTACAGTTATGTGATAGTCACTGTGAAGATCTGATTGACAGAAAGAAGCCAACTTTAGCATAAGCCTCTTTCAGATAGATGCAGGAGCAGCTGGCAACAGGCCCCGAAGCAAATTGAAAGTAAAATGACTTAGGGTGACTAAGTAGGATGACTGGTGCCCTCTGGAGTTGACAGTGCAGCAGGGCTGTTCCAAAAAGGAAAGAAGACTGATTTGCTGAAAAATATCAGGCAAGACTAAGAAACATGAATGAGTATTGTCAGAAAGATAGTGAAGGTTGTGCACAGATATATTAGTCTGCTTATAGGTTTGGATCTATATTATATATAATGAAAAAAAAACACTGGAATATTTTAAGCAGGAAAATAATAATAGAATCTTATTTACTTTACATTTTCAAAAAATTACACCGGCTTTTTTCTGGAAAATGGATTATGAGCAATAGGAATGGAAGCACAGATTCAGGTAAAGAAATGGTGGCATGGGTCTCTGATATTTTGGACAAAGGTAGTGGTGGAAAAGGCAAATAAATGGCCATCTGCAGGGTATATTCTGGAGTCATAGTTCATAGGAATTAGTTAAGGATCATAGGTTAGAAGTTAAGAAAAAAAGTGACTCAAAAATAACTCATATTCTTGATTTGAAAAACTGGTTTTAGTGGTGTCTGTAAATAATGTAGAGGTAACTGGAGGAGTAAGTGTGGAAGAAAAAACTCAGATGTTCTTATTTGGCAATGTTGAATCTGAGGATACTTTATGTAAAGAGGTGGTTATATGACTCTTCTGTAGACAATCACTGAAAATTATACTCAGTGTTGGGACAAGTGAGAGAGCAGAGAGGGAAAAACTAAGATATAGTAGTCTGTGTCCCGTCACAGAGATAATATGTGAAAAGTAGCCTTGGAGCTTACTTGGTGACCATGTCGTAAAAAGGTGGATGCCCTTAAGTTATGAAATTTAAATTCTGCTTGAAGATAATCTGATTTGGTTAAAAATACTACACAGTTGACTTAAGGGTTAAAATATACTTACAAATGCATGTGCTGTGGACTGGGATCTCATGTTGTGCTCTCCATGTAGTCCATTATGATGAAGCTGTGCTTGTGGACATCATTTTATGGCAGTAGTTCTCCACTACTACAATTTTGTTTTCCCCAAGGACATTAGACATTGAATGGAGACATTTTTGGCTATCTCACCCAGAAAGGGTTGGGTACTGTGCAGCTGGCCAGTTATGCTGCTCAGCATTTCAGGACACTCCACAATAAAGAATTTACTGGTCCAAAATGTCAGTTGCTCAGATTCAGAAACTCAGCTTTATAAACATACACATTGAAAACACGAAATTCAGCTGGGCTCGGTGGCTCAGCCTGTAATCCCACGCCTTGGGAGGCTGAGGTGAGTGAATTGCCTGAGCCCGTGGGTTCGAGACCCGCCTGGGCAACTTGGTGAGACCTCTCATCTCTACAATAAATCAAAAAATTAGCTGGACGTGGTAGCACACACCTGTAGTTCCAGCTACTTGGAAGGCTGAGACGGAAGGATCGCCGGAGCCCAGCAGGTCGAGGCTGCGGTGGCCGGGAGCGGCCACTGCACTCCAGTCTGGGTGACAGAGTGAGACTCCAACTCAAAAGAACAAAAAAAAAGAAAAGAAAAAAAAAGAAAACAAGAAATTCTGTGACAGATAATTTTTTTTTTTTTTAAGATCCAGGTGGTGTTTACATCATGACTAAAGTTTATACGTGCTATTCTTTGTGGTTTCCCAGCACCTGAACACCTTTTCTGTGTTTGGGAACATCCCCGTGTTATGATTCTTAGTGAAAAGCACAGAAAGTCTCTAACTGTAGGAGCTTAAAAATGACGGCTATTGCATGTTTTTGTTTTGTTTCATTTAATTTTTTGTCTTTGTTTTTCATCACAACTGGTACATAGACGTGTGGCATGCGCTCAGCAACAATAATAAAATAACTCAGCCCTTGAATTATGAGTTGACAAAGCAAACAAGCAAAGATGGCTTACATCTTCCTCTGACAACAACTACAGAGAGGCAAACTTGCTGGAGTGGTGGATCCCTGTGATAAGGCTGATTGTGTTGGCCATTCAAGCTGTTTGGTGTTCGGCAGCTTCCAAGTTTTCATCACCAAACCTGTTCTGCAATGTGATTTGGGAGATTGTTCCTGGATGCAAAACCCGGTGCTATGACCAATCAGCATTTATGACAGTTGCCCAGTATCTTTTAATAAAGTTGTATTCTTTTTGAGTTAGCCAGAACGAGATTCAGTAGATTTTACAAAAACAACAAAACATTGGGGGAAGAGCTACATTTTGCTCTAGTTCTATGAATATCTTGTTATCCACATCTTGTAGTTGTCACTATCTTGAGAAGATACTGATCAGTGTATGTATTCCATTTGGTTTCTTTTTAATTTTTTATTAATTATAATTCTATACAAAAGCATACAAAATATAAAGGTTTTTTTAAAAATAGCAAATCAAGCTTATGTATCACCACCAAGCTTATGAAATTAAAAAAAAATGTATAAATGAAGTGTTCTGCAGATGCTCCTACGTATTAGCACATCTCTTTAGAACAGAGGTAACCACTGCGCTGAATATATATTGGAGGCCATGTTAATATATTCTGATATATATATATATTCTGATATAATATATTTTGATTCTTAATATGTCTGAAAAACATATTAATAACTTTTAAAAGTTACCCAGAGATATAACGCTTCCCGGCTGCCATTAATAATTAAAATGAAGTTGTATTTTACAGTAATGTTCATTTTATAAAACCAATATCCATTTGATTGCTAAAATCAAATTCTTCAAGAACAATTCAGAAGTTGTAAAATAGAACCTCTGTGATTTGGAACTGGCATTGTACGCAAGTTCCCTAGATGGTTGTTATACATAAAATTTGAAAAGCTCTATTCTCTTGTCTGCCATGCTATTCAAAACAATAACACTACTAATGTGGACTTAAAAGCAAACTTAGGAGGAATAAATAGTCTTCTTAAGACATATTCCAGGACTTGAATTTCTCAACAGGATTAGAGTAATTTAGCTGTCCAAAATAACCCTGTATTGGCTATATGTGTTTCAAAAAGTGGCATATCTTTTAATGTGTATTATTTTCTTTTTACTAAGAGATTCTCTTAATTTTGATACAGTGAACATTATCAATCATTTTCTCATGTTTTGTATATTTATTTTAAAAAGTCCTTTTATATTTTTCTTCTTTTTTTACTCTAAAAATTTTAACTTCACATTTTGGTTTTGCATCTAGCTGGAGCTGATTTTGTTTTCATATGTGGACATCTAAATTATATTTAAGTATTATCACACTTTTAAAAATCATTCTTACCACTAATGCAAAATTTACTGATTACCCACTCATCATCTTTCAAAATACAAATGATGATTGAGATACTATTCTGATTAATGGGTCTTGTGGAATTACTGACTTTCTAGCGACTAATTTAGAAAAACCCTGTTTTTAAAACATAAACCAAATTAAATATCTATGGTTTTGTGAAATTGCACTATGGCATGACACTAAACTAGTGAAGTTGATTCTCTATGACCACCACATCTGCAATTTTAATCTCCAAAATTCAAGGCCCTTACAGCAGTTTATTCACACATGCTCTCTCACTAACTGACATACTTTGATCTAATCGATACTTCAATTTCTAACTCAACTCCTTTCTTCTGATCAATTTTCTAACATCTGATTGCTGCTTCCTTCATGGTCAAATATAAATATGAGTGTGCCTACTCAACTAATCAAACGCATCCCCCATCTCCCTTGTAGTATGTCAACCAGCGTGCTATGCAGTCTTTTTTCTGAATTGTCTACCCATCCACCTTTTCTACTCCTGTAACATGCCAAACAAAATATGATTGGGGGAGACTATCATGAGTCCCTGTATTCCCAAAATCTGTCATTTTGAACATCTGAATTCTTACTGCACCTTCCTTTTGAGTCGTTTTTCAACTTATTTTGGCAATTTATTCAAACTGTATTACCCTATGATAAATTTTTCTTCTATTTCTTTTAAGTATTAGAAGTCATCAGTTGAAATAAATATCATCAGGCTAAAATTCCTGAAGATATTACCCACTTACAAACACTTCTGCATAAATACAGATCCATAATTTATTTATTTATTCCTGCTTAATAGGAAGGTCTTTTTTTTTTATGGATGTTGTCTTTCACCCTATCCTAGATCCCATCCTCTTATGTCTTTTTAGTCAACTTGATTACTTTCTGTAGAGTAGTGGATTTTAAATGCTAATGTACATACCTTCAGCTCTGTTGTGGAACCCATGACTACATTTTCAACAAGTCATTTCCTGTGAGGATGCAGCAGACAGTTTCATACATATACGGTGTGGTATTTTTTTTTTTTT
>NW_007246439.1:0-1235 GCF_000164805.1 Carlito syrichta
AGAATACTGTGAATGAAATAAATAACAAACTGATAAGCATGGAAAGCAGAATTACTCAAGCAGAAAAGAATCTCAGAGCTTGAGGACCAAAATATAGAAATAACCCAAACTCTTAAAAACACAGAAAATAAGCTCAAAAAGACAGAACAAAACCCTCAAGAGATGAGTAATTACCTCAAGAGCCTAACCTAAGAGTAATTGGACTTCCAGAGGCAGAAAGAGAGACGAGACCACATTGGAACAAACTTTCCATGAGATCATTCAAGAAAACTTCCCTTATCTAATCAATGATGCAAAAATTCAAGCACAAGAGATTCAGAGAACACCTGCAAGACAACAAATGAGAAGACCAACTCCTAGACACATAATAAATCACCTAAACAAAGTAGGCATAAAAGAAAAAATCCTAAAGACAGCAAGAGAAAAAGGCCAGATCACCTACCATGGAAGACCAACCAGAAAAGCAGCAGATTTATCTACAGAAACCATGCAGGCTAGGAGAGCTTGGAGTCCTATCTTCAAAGTCCTAAAAGATAAACAATTTCAACCAAGAATAACCTACCCGGCCAAGCTAAGCTTCATTAGTGAGGGAGAATTAAAATCTTTCCCAGATATCCAATCCCTAAGAACTTATGCTGCCACCAAGCCATCTCTACATGAAACACTTGAGAAAGTACTAAACACAGAAGAAAAGGAAAAAAGAACAACATTCTTCACAAGAGTACAGGGGAAAGAATAAAATATACATGAACCAACCCCAAAACCAAAAGAAAGACAAAAAAAAAAAAAAAAAAAAACCAAGTGGAAGAACAACAACTCTATAAGAACTCTGTAATAGGGATAAACTCTCACATTTCAATAATTAGCTTGAATGTGAAGGGACTAAACTCACCACTGAAAAGACACAGAATGGCAAAATGGATAAAATATCACAAGGCAACAATATACTGCCTTCAAGAGACCCATCTCACTAGAAAGGACACACACAGACTCAAAGCAAGAGGATGAGAAACAAATTTCCAGGCGAATGGAACACAAAATAAAGGAGGAGTCGCAATCCTACTTTCAGACAAAATACCATTTAAGTTATCAAAAATTAAAAAAGCACAAAACCATAATAAAAAATTGATAAAAAAAGTAATACTATAAGAAAATGACTGACGGTACTGGGAAACTATGGGGAGAGATGGGATTAACAGTAGCAAATATCTGTCTGGGGATGGGGAAACACCTCT
>NW_007246439.1:2365-3056 GCF_000164805.1 Carlito syrichta
TGATGGTCCCCTAGCTAGACTGACCAAGAAAAAACGAGAAAAAAACCAAATAAGCATAATGAGAAACACAAAAGATGAAGTCACTTCTGACTCTGAAGAAATACAAAATATCATTAGAGACTACTATGTACACTTACATGGAAACAAACTTGAAAATCTGAAGGAACTGGAGGACTGTCTGACATCACACAACCTACCTAGGTTGGAACAAGAAGAAATTGAGACCCCCAAATAGATCAATTACAACCAAGGAAATCGACTACATAATAAAAAAACTACCTACAAAAAAAAAAGCCCTGGTTCAGATGGCTTTCCAGCAGAATTCTACAAGACATTTAAGGAGGAGATGATACCAATCCTACTGAAGGTATTCCAGGCGATTGACAAAGATAGAACTCTCCCCAAATCATTTTACGAAGCCAACATCACATTGATACCCAAGCCAGGTAAAGACCAAACAAAAAAAGAGAACTACAGGCCAATATCTTTGCTGAATATAGATGCTAAAATTCTCAACAAGATCCTAGCAAACTGGATTCAGCAATACATCTCAAAAATCATCCACCATGACAAAGTAGGCTTCATTACTGGGATGCAAGGCTGATTCAACATTCGTAAAACCATATGTGTAATTAAATACATCAACAGATGTCAAAACAAAAACCACATGATCATATCATTAGATGCAGAA
>NW_007246439.1:3579-14291 GCF_000164805.1 Carlito syrichta
GTGAAGATGTCCATCTTACCTAAGGCAATCTACAAATTCAATGCAATACCCATTAAATTACCAACAACATTCTTCTCAGACCTAGAAAAAACAACACTGAAGTTCATATGGAAACTCAAACGTCCAAGAATAGCCAGAACAATCCTCAGCAAAAAAACAAAAAAAACAAAAAAAAACAAAGCAGGTGGTATCACGTTACCAGACTTCAAAATTTACTATAAAGCTACAATCATCAAAACAGCTTGGTATTGGTATAGGAACAGGCATATAGATCAATGGAATAGAATTGAGATTCCAGAAGCAAATCCTCAATTTCTCAACCAACTCATCTTCTACAAGGCCTCCACCACCTACCACTGGGGAGAGGAGAACCTATTCAGTAAATGGTGCTGGGAAAACTGGCTGACCACATGCAGAAGACTGAAATAGGATCCCTATCTATCCCCATGCACAAAGGTTAACTCCAAATGAATCAGAGACCTAAATGTAAAGTTTCAAACCATAAGAACCTTAGAAAATGAAGGAAATACCCTCATGGAAATTGGAACTGGTATCCAATTCCTGAACAAAACCTGAAACCCACAGGTCATAAGAGAGAAGATAGACAAGTGGGACCTTATTAAACTGAAAACTTCTGCAAAGTCAAAGAAACCATCAAAAGAGCAGGGAGACAACCTACAGATTGGGGAAAAGTATTTGCCAACACCAGGTCTGACAAAGGCTTAACATCCTGTATCTACAGGGAACACAAACATGCTGAAAAGAAAAAAACAAACAATTCCATTATAAAATGGGCAAAAGATATGAACAGACACTTCATAAAGGAAGACATCTGAGCAGCCAACAGACACATGAAGAAATGGTCAACTTCACTAATCATCAGGGAGATGCAAATCAAAACCACTCTGAGATACCACTTAACTCCAGTCAGAATGGCAATTATCAACAACTCAAAAAATAACAGTTGCTGGAGAGGGTGTCGCGAAAAGGGAACACTTCTACACTGTTGGGGGGAGTGCAAACTAGTGCAACCTCTGTGTAAAACAGTATGGCGATCCTAAAAGCTCTAAATATTGACCTCCCATATGACTCCTCAATCCCCTTAATGGGAATATACCCTGAAGAACTCAAATCACTCTATAAAAAAGATACCTGCAAACGTATGTTTATCGCAGCATTGTTCATAATAGCAAGAACCTGGAAACAACCGTGTCGCCCATCAAAAGAGGACTGGATTAAAAAAATGTGGTACATATACACGGTGGAATACTAAGCAGCCATAAAAAAGAACAAAATCATGAATTTCACAGCAACCTGGATGGAAATAGTGCCTATAATACTGAGTGACCTCTCACAGAAACAAAGTTCCAAGTATCACATGTTCTCACTCATATAATGGACCTTGAACATCCAATGTAATATTATAAGAAAATGACTGATAGTACTGGGAAACTATGGGGACAGTAGAAAATATCTGTCTGGGGATGAGGAAACACCTCTTATCAACAGGGTGCCTGTGTTGGGAGTCAGCCACGGAGGCCCACTGAGCGTTAGGGATCAGGAAGTGCTGTTGACCCCAAGACCACTAGGATGCGTTCGGGAGCTATTGATCCCATTTCCTCCCCCTTTCTACTCAGCACTAACCAGATTAAGCTCCTGTGAGCTCAGAACATAAAAACTCCGAGACCGGGATGATCACAAGCTAACTTTAGAAGCTCATTGCTCCCATTCTTTCACAAACTGCAGTTTTGGCTTTCACACAACTTACAATTCAAACTCGGGTCACATTTAAGAGCCTTATTATTGGTCACAGGCTTCTGGGTCATGATCTTAGGATTTATTGAAGTTGAATAAGGTGTAAATTGTAGAATACAGTTTAGAAGACGGCCATTTTGTTGAAAGAATGCGGCTGGGTTACTTGCAGGTAGCCCACTGTGAACTTTGGACTGGGCCACATTCTGAACATTCTGAGATAGGCCACTTTAGTTTGTAAAGTAAGTACTTAAGTCTCTATAGAATTGTTTAACTTGGTATTAGTATGAAAAGGGTTTATAGGCAATATGAAAAGGGTTTATAGGCAGTACGAGAAGGATTTAAAGGCAGTCATGGATTAAGGTTTCATGGATTAGGTTTAACATCTGTTATGGGATTATACCTGAAAGAACATCTGGTGGGTGGGAAATGCCCCTCACACACCTGACTGTGTATACCTGTTGTAATTCCCAATAAACGGCTTCTGCACTAGACTGGAGTCCAGTCTCTTTCTCTCTTTCTTCTTCCCCCCCAATCACCAATGCCATCTCCACCTTTGGGGTACACTGAACTCGGCTGGAGCTGGTCTCTGGCATGCCTGAATGAAATGTAATTGTATACCTAACACTTAACTGTACCCCACAACATCTTAATAAAAATATTGATAAAAAATGTGTAAAATAGATGAATAGACACTTCTCAAAAGAAGACTTATGAGCATCCAACAGATACATGAAAAAATGCTCAGTCTCACTATTCATCAAATAAATGCAAATTTAAACCACACTGAGATACCAACTAATTCCAGTAAGGATGGCCATCACCAGTAACTCAAAAACAACAGATGCTGGAGAGAATGTAAGGAAAAGGCATGCTGGTGGGAGTGTAATTTAGCACAGTCTCTGTGGAAAACAGGCGATTCTTAAAAGTTCTAAAAAGTGACCTTCCATATGATACCACAATTCCCCTACTGGGAATATAGCCAGAGGAACTCAAATCACTCTATGAAAAAGATACCTACAAACGGATGTTTCTTGCAGCGTTATTCACAATAGCAAAAACATGGAACCAGCCATGCTGCCCATCGAAAGAGAACTGGATAAAATACATATAGTACATATACACCATAGAATATCATGCAGCCATAAAGAAGATCAACATTATGAACACTGCAGCAACTTGGAAGTACTTGAGTCTATAATACTGAATGATCTCTCATGGAAACAAAGAACTGAGTACCACATTTTCTCTCATAAGAGGATCTTGAAAAGTTATCATAATACTATAAGAAGGAGATGGACAGTATTGGAAAACTGCCAGGGGAGGGGTAGAGGGCAGGATTGGCAGTATTGGGAAACTGCCAGGGAAGGAGTGGGCACATCTAATGAATAAGGTTACCTGCATAATGAACTTGTATACCTAACCCTGAATTGTCTCCCACATCTTAAAAAAAATTTTTTTTAAAGATTAAGAACGCCAGGCTCGGTGGCTTAGCCCGTAATCCCGTGCTTTGGGTGGCTGAGGTGAGTGAATTGCCTGAGCCCGCGGGTTCGAGGCCCGCCTGGGCAACTTGGTGAGACCTCATCTTTACAATAAATCAAAAAATTTGCCAGGCGTGGTAGTGCATGCCTGTAGTTCCAGTTACTTGGAAGACTGAGGTGGAAGGATCGCTGGAGCCCAGCAGGTCAACGCTGCAGTGGCTGGGAGCAGCCACTGCACTCCAGTCTGGGTGACAGAGTGAGACTCCAACTCAAAAAAAAAAAAAGATTAAGAACTAGACAATGATGCTGTCACTCCAATTTATATTAATCGTAGTTCTGGAAGTGCTACCCAGAGAAATTAGACAAGAGAAAATATAAAATACATGCATATTAGAAAAAAAGAGGAGTGTTTCTGTTGATAATGACATGAGAGGATATTATATATATGTGTGTGTATATGTACAGACACACACACACACACACACACATACACACACACACACACACACACACAAACGTCTGGTTTGAAAATTAAGTTTGCAAACTCATCTTAAAAAAAAGTTATGTACATACATTCATTTTTGAAGTAATCCCCTTGGGCAGCCAGCCCCAATGCCTGTGCCTAGTCCACCCTTTGAAGCAATTTTGGAACTCTTTTTCAGGAATGGCTGTCAGAGCTGTTGTCAAAGTCCTCTTGATGTCTTGAATGTCTTCAAATGTCTTCCTTTCAATATTTTCTTTATCTTTGAGTAAAAAAAAATTTATTTGGGGTCCAGATCAGCAGGGTAAGAAGAGTGTTGCAATACAGTCATTTGTACAGTGCTGCCAATGAAAGTGCACAGTGGAAAGTTTGCAAACTTATGTGTCAGATCTCAACAAATAATGAGGTTAGTTCTGATGGCATTCCAGAAAAGACCTTCAAATTTCCTTGATGGGTGGACTAGACACTGGCATCAGTGCATAGCTTCCCAAGGGAATTACATTGAGGTGAGTGTGTGTGTATGTGTGTGTGTTTGTGTGTGTGTGTGTGTGTGTGTGTGTGTGTGTGTGTGTGTGTGCGTGCGTGCTAATAGAATCCACCTCAAAATTGTTAGAGTAAAAAAAAGAATTCATTCAAATTGCAAGATACTTATTAAACATACAAAAGTCAGATGTGTTTTTTATACACAATGAACAATATGAAAATGAAATTAGCAAACAATCTTATTATTGGCCTAAGAAAGTATAAAATACTTAGAAGTAAATTTAACTAACTTATACAATAGGAACCACAAAACATTTAAAAATGAGCATGATAGCCGGGCTCAGTGGCTCAGCCTGTAATCCCGTGCCTTTGGGAGGCTGAGGTGGGCGGATTGCCTGAGCCTGCGGGTTCGAGACCCACCTGGGCAGCAAGACCTCATCTCTACAATAAATCAAAAAATCAGCCGGGCGTGGTAGCGCATGCCTGTAATTCCGGCTACTCAGAAGGCTGAGGCGGAAGGATCGCCGGAGCCCAGCAGGTCGAGGCTGCGGTGGCCGGGAGCAGCCACTGCACTCCAGTCTGGGTGACAGAGTGAGACTCCAACTCAAAAAAAAAAAAATGAGCATGATGCAAAGAGAAAGACATCCTATTCATGGATTTGGAAGACTCAATATTTTTTAAATGTCCATAAGAGCAAGAGCAACCTTCATATTTAATGTAATAGCTAGCAAAAACTCAGAAAGCAGTTTTTTTTACAGAAATAAAATAATTCTACACAGAGAACAAATGAACAGAATGTCAAGACAATCTTGAAAAAAAAAAGAACAAAAGTGGAGACATCACATATCCTGATTTAAACACAATTTAGAAATCTACAGGATATAAAGCATTATGACCTGAACATAAATTCATATATACTGATGAGACGAAAATTAATCCATGCATATATGGTCAACTGATCATCAATAAGGATGTTAGGAATACTCAGTGAGGAAAAGACAGTCTTTTTAACAAACTGTGTCAGAAAACTGCTTTTCCACATGCATAATAATAAAATTGAATCCTTTTCTTACTCTGTACATGAAACTCGTCATGAAAGGATTAATTCTAAGATTCTAAGAACTGAAAATCAACAATTATTAAAAGAAAATCTTCTGGAATATTTCTTGAATTGATTTGGCAATGATTTCACGAATACATCATCAAAATCCTGGGCAAAAAACCTTAAAAACAGAAATACATCAAACTAAAAAGCATCTTCACAGCAAAAAAACAAAAAACAAAAACAGGGGAATGGAGTAGGGAGTGAAATGTCATGTGTGTAGAGTGGCACAAAACATTTACAAAACATATACCTTATAAAGGGTGAATCTGTTCAAAATATATATTGCAACTGGGCTCAGTGACTCAGCCTGTAGTTCCAGCAATTTGGGAACTTGAGGCAGGTGAATTTCCTGAGTCCATGGATTGAGACCTTCCTGGGCAACTTGGCGAGACCTCAACTCTAAAACAAAACAACAGCAACAAAAATTAGCTGGTCTAGTAACAGGCACATATATTTCCACCTACTTGCAAGGCTGAGACATAAGGATTGCTGGATCCATTCACGTCGACGCTGGGGTGGTCATGAGCATGCCACTGCACTCCAGCCTGGGTGACAGAGCAAGACTCCAACTCAAAATTAAATAATAATAATAATAAAAATAAAATATATATAGCACACTCAATAACAACTCAATAATATCTATAACAGGAAAACCTTCATAGCCTGATTAAAATTGGATGGAAGACTTGATAGATATTTTTCTAAGGATATAAATAGCCAACATATATAGGAAAATAATTTCAGAGAGTATTGAATAGACTTTCAAGTTAAATCCAATCAGAACAAAAAACAGAAAAAAGGCATCAAATGAATGAGGCACAATATTCAAGAAATGTGGGATAATGTAAAATGTCCAAATCTGAGATTTATGCATGTTCCTGAGGAAAAAGAGAAAGCGTGGATACAGAAAACCTATTTCAGGAAAAAATTTAGAAAACCCTCCTTGACTTTACCAGAGATTTAAAAATCCAGTTGCAGAAAATTCAAAGGAAGTTTCCTTGCAAAGATTCATTGCAAAGAGGTCTTCTTCAAGGCCTATAGCAATAGTCATTAGATTACGCAAAGTCAATATGAAGGAAAGATTCTAAGAGCACTGAGACAAAAGCATCAAATAACTTAAACAGGCAAACTGATCAGACTAACAGCAGATTTCTCAGTAGAAACGTTACAAGCCAGAAGGTATTAGGGTCCTTCTGAATTTTCTATCTCTTCAAACAGATTGACTGGCAGCAAAAGATTTTGTATTTTCCAAAATGAAGTTTTATATATGAAAGAGAAATAAAGACTATCTCAGACAAGAAAATGCTGAGGGAATTTGTAATTTGTTACCAATAGACCAGTAGATGGTACTCTACAAAGGTACTCAAAGAAATTCTAAACATTGAAACAACAGATCAAAATGCACCAATAGACAAACACTGCAAATATAAAAATTCACAGAACCTAGAGAATACCGACACAGTGCAGAAAAAAAGGCAACCAGTAAAAAAACAACATAAAGAATGGAACAGTACCTTACATGCCATTACTAAGACTTAAAGGTTATGAGCTTAATACCCATGTAAACACATTAATTTCCAGAATGTTTTTAAAAACACACAACTCAAACAATTGCTGATTTTAAAAGATTTACTTTTCAAACAAAAATTTTTGTAGTCTCAAAGTAAAAAAGTGGAGTAAATATTCCATGCAAATAAAAACCAAAACAAGCAGTAGTGGCAAGTCTCATACCAGTTTAAACAGACTTTAAGTTAACAAAAGTGAATAAAGATAAAGTCATTATATAATAATAAAAGCATCAATCCAACAATAGATATAATCTTAAATATATATGTCACTAACACCAGAGTTTCCCAGAATTGTAGCATATTTTATTAGACTTAAGAAAAGAGATAGACAGCAATACGATGATGGGGGAGATTTCAACACCCTTATGACAGCAATAGAAAATCAAGGCAAAATGTCAACAAAGAAGAGTTAATCTGGATCCTACTGCAAATGGATCTAACAGACATTTAGAGGATATTATATCACAAAAATATGGAAAATAAATTTTTCTCATCAGTACATGGAATATTCTACACAACAGTTTGTGTGATAGGCCATAAATCAAGTTCCAAATTATACCAAGCACCACAGCGGAATAAAACTAGAAATCAAATCCAAGAGAAACTCTTAAAACCAAACAATTATATGGAACTTTAACAAACTGCTCCCAAATGATCTTTCGGTCAACCCTGAAATCAAGCTGTAAATTTTTAAAAAATCTTCAAATGAATGTCAACAACAACACAAGTTATCAAAACCTCTGCATCACACAATAAACTGTGATCATAGGAAAATTTATGGTGCTTAATGCCTATCTTGAAAAAACTGAAAGGTCACTTTTCTTTTCTTTTTTCTTTTTTTAAAGGTATGATGTACAATTAAGAGTTAGGTATACAAATGTTGATTATGCATGTACCCTTGTTTATGAAGTGTGCCCCTCCCTCCCCTGCCCGTTTCCCTCAACTGCCAATCCCACTCCCCCTCGCCTGGCAATTTCCCACTATTGCCGGTTCCTTTCCCATAGTATTAAGATAATTGTTTACGATCCATTAGAAGTGAGAATATATGGTACTCTTTTCTCTGTTTTTGTGATACATCACTGAGCATGATAGACTCTAAATCTATCCAAGTGGCTGCGAAGTTCGTATATTTGTCTTTCTTTATGACTGCATAATACTCCATTATGCATGTGCACCACATTTTTGCACGTACCACATTTTTTAATCCAGTCTAGCTTCGATGGGCAGCATGGTTGGTTCCATGTTTTTGCTATTGTGAATAGAGCTGCAACAAACATGAGTATGCAGATATCTTTTTTGTGGAATAATTTGAGTTCCTCTGTGTATAATACCAATAGGGTGAATGCTGGGTCATATGGAAGGTCAATTTCTAGTACTTTCAGAAATTATCACACAGTCTTCCAAAGAGGTTTCACTAGTTTGCATTCCCACCAGTAGTATAGAAGTGTTTCTTTTTTCCTCATCCTCTCCAGTATCTGTTGTTGTTTGTTTTATTTATGATGGTCATTCATCTGAGGTTAGGTGGTATCTCAATGTGGCTTTGATCGCATTTCTCTGATGATGACTGAGGGTGAGAACCTTTTCATGTGTCTATTGTCTACCTGTATATCTTCTTTTAACAAGTGTCTATTCATGTTTTGTACCCACTTTTTAGTGGAACTGTTTGTATTTTTTTCTTTTGGTGCATTTGAGTAGCTTGTAGATCCTATATGTAGGCCTTTGTCAGATAAACAGTTGGCAAATATTTTTTTGAAAGGTCACATATTAAAAAGCTAACATCAATTCACATGGGATATAGGAAAAAAAAAAGAATACCCTATTTCACATCTACCAGAAGAATACCCTATTTCACATCTACCCTATTTCACATCTACCAGAAGAAAAAAATAACAAAGATTAGTATAGAAGTAAACAAAATTGAAACAAAAAATTACCTTGAATCAATACAACTAAAATTTGTTTTTTAAAAAGAAAAACAAAATTGGTAGAACACTAGCGGGACTGCTCTTGAAAACAAAAGGAAAGAAGATTCAACTTAAGCAGAAATGGAAATGGCAACATCACATCTGAGATTATTATGAACACTTCCATGCAAACATAACATACAATCTAGAAGAAATGGATACATTCTCAGAAGCACGCAAATCACAAACTATAAACTCAGAAATAACAGAATCATTAGACGACCAAAAATGAGTACTAGATTGAATCAGTAATTAATAGACTGTCAACAAAAAAAGGTCCAGGATCTTACAGATTAACAGCTGAATTCTATGACATTTTCAAGGAGGGAAGAACTAGTGCCAATATTAAGGAAGCTATTTCGTGAGACTGAGGAGAGAATTCTCCCTAACTCAATCTACAAAGCCAGTGTTACCCTAATACCAAGTCAGGAAAAACACAACAATAACATTAAAAGAAAACTACTTTTGAACTCAGATGCAAACGTCCTTAGGTAGTCAACCCAACAGTAAATCATAAAAATAACCTGCGACAATTAAATGAATTATACCAAGGGTTGCAAAGAAAGTTCAACACATATAAGTCAATAATCATGATCTATCACATAAACAGAACCAAAAACATAAATCATGTGATCATTTCAATAGATGGAGAGATAAATAGACAAATTCCAGCGGTCTTTTAAAATAAATATCATTAACATAACAGGAACAGAAGGAACATAGTTCAAAATAATAAAAGACATATACGACTAACATAGAGCCAACATTATAGTGATGAGGAAAATTCAAATGTATTCACCATTTGAATTAGAACAAAGGTAAGGATGTTCAGTTTCACCACTCATAATCATCAACCTAGCACTGGAAGTCATAACAGAGCAATCAGGAAAGTGAAAAAAGTAAAAGGAATTCAAATTGTAAAGAAGAAGTCAAACTATCTCTGTTTACTGTTGATATTATCTTATGACTGGAGATTCTAAAGATTCTTCCAGAAAACTCTTGGTCTCAAGAAATAAATTCAGTAAAATCTCTGGTAACAAAGCAACAGATCATACTGACATACACCAATTAACACCAAACTGAGAATCAAATCAAGAACTCTATACCATTTACAATACTGACCCAAAATTTAAAATACCTAGAAATGTACTTATTGATGAATGTAAAATATCTCTGAAAGAACTACAAAACACTGAAGAAAGAAATTGTAGAAGACACAAACAAACGAAAGAACCTCGCATTCTTATGAATTCAAAGAATCAGTGTAGCTTAATGATCATACTATTGAAAACAAGCTACAGATTCAAGGCAATCGTTTACAAACTACCAACATCACTTTTCTTGAACTAGAAAAAATTCAAAATGTATATGGAACCCAAGAAGAGCCTGGATACCAAAAATGAGACTCAGCAGAAAGTACATAGTTGGATGCTTCACATTGCACACATACAAATTATTATATTACAAGGCTACAATAATCAAAACAGCATATACTGATACCAGGGCAGACATCTGACCAATGGAACAGAATAAAGAAGCCAGGGTTAAACCAAACATCTACAATCAGCAGAGTTTTCACAAAGCAGACAAAAACATATGTTAAGGAAAGGATAACCAACCTACTAAATAGTGCTAAGAAAGTTGGATAGCCACATGTAGAACTAAACCCTAGCCGGGCTCGGTGGCTCAGCCTGTAATCCGGCGCCTTTGGGAGGCTGAGGTGAGTGGATTGCCTGAACCTGCGGGTTCGAGATCCACCTGGGCAGCGAGACTTCATCTCTACAATAAATCAAAAAATCAGCCGGGTGTGGTAGCGCATGCCTGTAATTCCGGCTACTTGGAAGGCTGAGGTGGAAGGATCACTGGAGCCCAGCAGGT